>NW_020664587.1:8349239-8447436 GCF_002925995.2 Terrapene triunguis
CATGTCCAGCCGAGTTGCCGGAGGAGAATGTGAGCAGAGGCGATGAACATGCTGTCATTGAAGGTGGCCGGTGGTGCTGAGGGCTCCATGAATCTCTCTGGCAGCAAAGACTCAGCCCCAGTGGAAGAGAAAAAGCTCCCGCGGCGGGCGGCTTCGGAAGGGCTGGGTGCCCCGCAGCCGGCTGGTGAGTACCAACCTTTCCTCTCCCTGCCCCCCCGGCCCCTGGGACCCCCACGCTGCTCCGCTCGCCCGGGGCTGCTGGGTTTGCCAAGCGACCCCCCCTCCTTTCCTCCCCCCTTCTTTCCTCCCCCCCCCGTAATGAGCTAATCTAGCAACTTGCTGCAGAGTGCTTGGGCAGCAAACTCTGTGGGGAGGGGGTTAAAGGGCACCATGCAGTCCAGATGAAACAGCCTTTGTCTCCCAGTGTAGCGGCTTGGCAGCAGTTGAGGCCAAGTGGGTTGTATTTCTCTGATTTCCTGTCCGCCCTCCCCGAAGCCCACACCACTCCAGCGACTGCCTTGCAATATGCTGCGAAGCAGCCACCTCTCCATCGCTCGGTGGCTGGCTTTCTGTGTGTGTGTGTGTGTGTCCCCCACCGCCACCCTTTACCAAAAAGAAAAAAAACAAGACTCAATCCCTACCGAAAATCGCTTTAGGTGTAAACACTAATCTTGCCTTGCACATGCAGATGGGGGCGATGCGGGCAGGGGCTGTGCATTTGAGAAGCCCCAGAGTAAGAGGATATGTTTACTAAGTGGCGGGGGTGGGTGGGTGGGGAGCTGCTTTGAAAGGGAAGGGTGGGTGGCGAGGGGAGGGGGGGTTGGAATGGAAGATCAAGCCAACAGTCCTTTATTATTTCAGCATGTGGGTTTGGTTCGAGGCAAAAGCGTGGGGGTGTCGGGGACAGACGCCTCCTGGTTCTGGCTCATTTCCCCCCCCCCAGTTTGGCGGGGCGAAGTTGCATCCTCTGTGAGAGTTGTTCCCAAATTGCTGGAGTTTTAATTGCAGTGCAAGGAGCAAAAGCCGCAGAAATGTTTGGCAAGAGGTATATGAAGGCGGTGGGGGGGGGGAGAGGTAAAGGCTGGGGTGGGGAAACATTGTCTGGCAAGCAGAGTTGTGTGCACGCGCTGGCGGGGGGGCAGGGGGTGTTACTAGAGCCAGCGTTACCTGTGGAACAAAGTCGCCTACTTCTTGAAATAAATAAATAAGCGTGGAATCTATGCATTTCCTTTTGGAGGGGTGTGATTTCACAGGGTTCCTCTCTGCCTGCCTCCCCCTGCATGTGGGATTGCTGAGTGACAGCTGTCAGGCTGGCTTCTGTCCACTAGAAGGCAGGCGGCAGTTATAATGAAGGATGTCAACAAAATTTGTGGTGATATTTCTTTTCTCGCGTGTGCGCCTGTATCTCTGTTATATCAACCCAGCCCTTCCTGCTGTGCCTCCCCCCGCCAGCTCCAAAGGGGTGGGGGCTGCTGGGCAGCAGAGGGATAGACCTTTGGAGGGTGGGATTTGTGGGGGGAGTTTTCTTTGTGGTCCATAAAGGCCTTTAGTTGCAAACATGGTGAAGGTGCTTGGCTGGGGTATCCAGGGGGGATTTCTGCACAAAGTTGGATGCATTGGAGACCCTGCTGCTACCTTAAATTTTACAGATCTAGTTCTTAGGGGCCAAATTTTTGTAAGAGTCTTTTCTTTTGGGTATTTTTTTTTTAAATTCCGTTGGTGCCAAGGCGCCGCACCCCCTGCTTGCTAATAACACACTGGAATTCTTAGCTCTGACCCAGTCACTCCACTGAGCGGCACTAGTGGGAGACCAGAACTACCCCCCTGGGTGCTTAGTTGGAAAACACTGAGATTCTTATACATCCAGAAAACCAAACTACCCTAACATCCAGGCTGAGGAGACTGGCTACTCTGCGAGCTCACTTGGCAGGGGCCGGTTTTCTCCCCATGCAAGACCAGGTGGCCAGTGCATAGAGAACTTGGCATGTTGCTTTGGGAGTGGAGATCAAAAGCCCTATTCTGAGCTCAGTTTCGCCGCTATAAATCCAGCGCTCAGTGGAGTGACTCCAGATTGACACCAACGTGACAGAGAGCAGAAGCGAACTCTAAGGGCTCAGGCACCGATTCAGCAAAGCACTTGAGCAGGAGCTGAAGACCCACTGAATTCAAGGCGACCTCTTCAGAGCTTTGCTGAATCGGGGCGTGATGACTCACTAAGTGTCCCCTTGCAGTGACTGTCGTCTTGTCGGTGGGGGCGGGGGGGGGGAGAATGCTGCTCTTTATACCTATGCAACCTGAATAGGCCAAACCATACCTGGTGCAACTCCACTGCAGCCCATTGCCTCCCGGGCCGTTACGTGGCGGGGCGATTTTAGCCCATTGGACCTGACTGTGCCCTCACTCGTGCTGGTTTTGCACTGAGCAAGCACCCCACTCCCTTCCTCTAACGCACATGCAGAATAGTCTGGCTCTGTTGTGTTCAATGGAGCTGCTCCCGGTTGGCACCAGCGTTGCTCAGAGCAGAATTGGCCCCGTTGCCTTGAATGTGGGGTTGAAGGGGAAGTCTTGGCATGGCCGTGATGCAGCGTTGGGAGCTGGAGGCTGGTGAAGGAGAGGCGATGGAAGGTTATAGGAGGCTTGAAGGGGCTGGCTGGACAGAGTGCCTGCCCTGGCCTCCTTAGAAGAGGCAGCAGGGACCCGGGGCAGTCTATTTCTGCTGAGATCCCGAGGAAAGCTCTGGGAGAATTGTAGGCTTCTATAAATAGCGTGTGTCAGCCAAGTGGAAACAGGGCCTTGAAATGCTCCTGCTATTCTCCGGAGTGCTGCAAACCAGCTCTTGGTAAACAGGGCTTTGGTGAGGAGGGCCCTTTCCTACTTCTGGACTTGTAATGTGGGTGGATGGGGGGGATTTCTGCCTGGAAGTGGAGCCCAGCACCCCACGGAGAAGGGGCTCTGGACACCAGCCTGTGGCTCTGTCTGGCTGGATGTGTGGTGAGTCCTTTGCATTGGAGATCTTCTCCCTTGCCCGTGGTGCACCGTAATGGCCAGTCAGGTATGTGCTGTCCTGTCGGGCTGAGCCTTACTAAAGTGACTAGTGATTTTGGGTGCCCAACCTGCCGGGTTTTCAGTAAGTGCGGAGCATCCTCTCTCTGAAACTCAGGCCCCTTTAAAGTGGATCAGGTCAGGCCCCCAAAATCCCAAGTCGCTTCTGAAAATCCTGCCCCTCTGTATGAGTGCATATGATCAATGTATCTATTGTTGACTCGCTAGATCCGTTGGGGCTCATTGTCTTCTCCTCTGGCATGCCACCATTGACTTGGAGTTATTCCTGGTTCTACACCTGGTATGAGCGAGGAGCGACTCGGAACTGAGATGTTTAGCAAACCCATTGTGCGGGCGGGTGTGGGGAGTGTAGACCATGTTTTTGGCCAGGTCCCTGGAAGGGTCATGTGAAACGTACAGTAGATCCGTACATTTTATATCCATGTGAAATAAAATCCAGCAGGAGATGCTGTTACATTTCCAGCCCTGTTGATAACCTGGACCTCTGTAGGGAATAAGAATAAATTTTCAGCTTTCCCCACCACCCCCATGTCAGGTGATGCACGACAGGCGCTTGAAAGCCCTGACTTTTGGTGTGTTTGGGGCAGACAGGTAAAGCTTTGCTTTGGAGCTTGCGGGTTCTCTTCCGTGCTGGGGAGCATGAAAAGTGTGTTGCCCCGTGGGCTGCTGGTTCACATCCCTTCCCACACTGGTACTCGCTGGTGCAATTCGTTGCCCCTCGGCTCTGCTGTGAGGCATTGTCTGTTGCACAAGAGTGCGTTGCAGTGCCTGCTGTGACTCCGCCTCTCTGTTGCACACCTGTTCTGGTGGTTTGCACAGCTCCCTAGGACACTTTGGCTCTCTTCCATAAACGTGTGACTGCATTGCTCACTGGGGCATTTGTGCACTTCTGAGGCAATGCCCGACCACCATGACACACACCAGCCAGAGAATGAACGTATGTGCAAATGCATTGCACTGTGCCCTATGGCTCCTAGGCTTTGTGCACGTGAGTGTATTACTCACTGTGAAATAACTGGTGTGTCCCCCTGTGCATTGCAGGGCCAGTCATAATGCCTCCTCGCACGTACTGGTGCATTGCACGGACCAGCAGGACACCTTTGCTTCTTTGCACGCTGTCCTGTGCAGAGCACTAGTGCACTGCCTCTCTCCTGCATGCTCAGACTGGTGCATTGCACTAACCGTTGCCATGTCTCTTGTGTGCACACGCACTGGTGCATTTTATCATCCACTCTTTCACCTTTGCTTGGGCACATGGGTAAATGTTTTGTTTCCACAGGAAAACGTAGCTTTAAGGCTGTAATTTTCTTTTTCTTCAGATGTGATCTCTGAGGTGCCTGCTGCGATTCTTTCTGGGGTATATTCTGGAGCCCGGGATGACAGGGATCTGACACACTCTTGGGATAGTTTGGCGGTGTAAAGAGAAACAGCCTGGAGTTTCCTGGACTGCGTTCGGGGCCCAGGCTTGCTTGCTGTCGAGAGGGTAGCATGTGCTTGCGATGTGATAAGGTGTGTGCGGGAGAACACGTGAGGAAAGCGTCCCACTTCCCGCTTGGCAATACTCGTCCATTTGGGCTGGGAGCTTGCCGAACTGGGCTCGGTCTCAGCACAGCACAAAGATACATGGGGGGGGGGAGTGGGGGGCTGAGTCCCTGTTCCTCTCTGTGGATTGGCTGCTGGGGCTGCATACGGGGAAGATCGGCGCGACGATCTCCTCTGCAGGGCTGGCGTCAATCACCGGTTCCATTGGCCGTCACAGAACCGGGTGTCCCCCTGTGTCCTGGGTGCAACAGCCGAAAGCAAAAATCGGCATCCGAGAGTCCTGCCGTGACCGGGGAAGGGGCGTCAATGGGAGTCACGTCCCTCTCCTTCCTCCCTGCGCCCCGGCACTGTGCCTTCCCAGCACCGAGACAGGCTGATGTTTTCTTGGCATGGGGAAGCCTGCTAGCCCCCAACGCCCTCGGGGCGGGGAGGTTCCTGGGACATGGAGAGACCACTCGGGGGATCTAATTAACGACCGGAGCCCCCTGGCCCAGGGGAAGCAGGGTGCTGGGGGGGATGGGTGGAGCGGGTTTCCAAACAATGGGCTGCCCGTTGGGGCTAGTTACTTGCCTGGGCAGGAGGGCTGCCCCAGGGGAGCATCTGTTAGAGCTTGCAGGATGCACGCAGAGCTGAGCCGGGGAGAGAGACGCAGTGTATGTGAAGGTGGTGTGTCCCCCTCCATCTGGGAGCGAGCTGCTAGAGAGAAGAGTTGCCTCAATCCAAGGGAGGGGTGAGGCAGTAGCAGCCTGGGAGACCCCAAGCCCTCCCCCCAAAAGCTCTGACGGCAGTGGTTCTGTTCCCAGCGCTGGGAGTGGGATCTAGCGGTTAACGGAAGTGGCTGATAGCGGCCCGTGGTCTGTAGCCTCCGCTTGGCTGGTCAGCGTCTCTGCCATGGAAGGGGGGTAAGACCAGACCAGGTTTGTGGGACAAAGGTGAACCTGGCTCTGCGTGCAAGGTGCTGGAGAGGGGGAGACGGCGGCCTGGTACCCAGGCCAGGGGAGTCTGTTCTGCATCCTCTGCCAGCCCAGGTGGGCAGCAGCAGCCCCGTGAGGTGGTGGAATGTGACTCGCAGGCCAGGCATTGCTGGGTGCAAAGTGCGAGATGCTAGTGAGAAGTGGCAGCAGCCGTTGGGCCCTCGGGGGGGTGGGGGGGCGAGAGATCGCAACCCCTCTCCAGGGAGGGCATGAAAGGGATGCAGCAGGGCATGCTGGCTGTGGAGCAGGAGACTAGGTCATGTGCCTGGGAGACTCAGATTTTCATAGACATGGCAAGTCGGGGTGGGTGTTGAAGAGGCCACAATGGGGATTGTGGGGGGATGCCCCATCAGAGGCACGTGCTTAGAGATGGGGGGCTATTGGGGATCCCCAGCTCAGAGGAGATGATGGGTTGGTGAGCCGAGACCTGGATGGGGAGGGGACGTGTGTGCAAAGGCAGGAAAAAAGACGCTTTTTAGGGACCGAGAGACTCCCCCAGGCACACCCCCGGGGTGGAGAAGTGGGGCGAGACACATTGACGTCTGGCAGACACGATCAGGGAGGGCAAGCGACCACTCAACATAGGTGCGCGTGGAGACGTGGGGAACGCCGACGCATCCTCAAATGGCAAGATATGGGGAGACTGGGGAAAATTGACCGTGGTACCGGTCTTCCGAAAGGAGGACGCCATGATCCTGGCGTTCGCTGGCCAGGAACTTCTATCCTCCCACGTTAAATAAAGGGGCGCACTTAAGAGAAAAATGTCAAAGGTCACAACCCTCTAAAGTCTTGTGCAGTCGCTTAACGTCCATGGGTCTACCCAAGCTAAGCCTGGATGTTAGTCTATGCAAGATCAAGGTCTAAATATCTGGAGGTTAATGGAACCTTGGCGCAATAAAGATCAAATCTTGCAGTGCCGTAAATCCAGGTGGCTCTTTGGAAGTGGCTGAAGCTACGCTGATTGACCCCAGCTGGCTCCCAGGAATTTACCCAGAATAAAATGTGATGGCTTTGGTTGGGGTGGGATGATACAAGGGATGCTCTTAGGGGAGCACGATGGATGAGCTGTAATGCACCTGGATTTTAGTCGCGTCTTTGATAGGGTCTCACAAAATCGTCTTGGCCTGGAAGGAGACCTGTGGGGACCGAAAAGTGGCTGAAGGATTGTGGTCAGGCAGGGGTGATAAAAGTCAGCGCCTGGCCCAGTGTTAGGGGCCTAGCAGGGGCTGCTTTAGAACCAGTCTTGATGGTCCAGAAGATACTAAACTGGGAGGAGCCGGGAACGCCAAGACAGACAGAAAAATAACCCCACGGGCTCTGGAGAGACCAGAAAATAACAAACGAAGATTTGGGTTTGGTGGAGGACCAATTCAAGTTGGATGGGACTTTGCTGCCAGAATGAAATTTTGACCCAAGATTGAAGAGGGGAAAAAGCCATAACATTTAGGGAAAATTATCTTCTTCTTATTTCGTTCCTTGTTTTCCAGTGTGGCTAGTAGAAAGCCATGGGAAAACTAGCCGAACCAGATCTTGGATGAGAAGGGAGGAGTGTGGGAAGGAGTAATGGCCTGGAGAAACCGAAATGTGACAGTGGGCAGCAGGTTGAACAGGGAGGGGTTTGCATACTTGTGTGCCATAGGATAACAAAGAAAGCAAGGGCAGCCTTGGGCCTCTGTGCTCTGAGACCTGGAACAGGGGAAGCTAGTGTCCTCCTTCCTCCCAGTACCACCCACCCCCTGCTTTGTGTGATGGGGGGCTGGGCTGTATTGACCGTCAGGGCCTGTTGGAAGGACCAGCAGGGGAGGCTGACTGGGATCTGGGGGAGGGTTTTATTTGTGCTGTGATTTGGAGGGGTTTCCCTTGGAGATCCCTTCTCTTGCCTACCAATCCACCAGCCCACTGGCGCCTTTGTAACGCTTCCTGCAGCTCCTGGTGTTTTGGGTGCTTTTTATAAGTGGCAGTAAATCTATAGGTAGTTGGATTATCCCAGCACCAGTGCCCCAGGTATGCCATGCTCGGCTCTGGGCATCTCGTAACCAAGGGAGAACTGGGCTCATTTGGAGAGGGAAGAGCAGCAAAACCGATTCGGGGCTGGGGAGGCCAGCTGACATGGGGTTAAAGAAGGATAGGTTGGCTATGGGCTGGAGCGAATGGGGCTGGGGGGATATGCCGAGGCTGCAGGGAGATTAGTTTGCATGGGCCTGGGAGAGGAAGGGAGGCGGAGGGAAAACTTTGGTTGCTGTCAGAGGAGGAAGCTTCCTGGCAGTGGGAGCTCTGGGAGCGTGGCCTAGCGTCTCGGGGCAGGTGCTAAACCAGTCCACGTAGCGCGGCTCTGAGCCTGCTTTGGCCGGGGACGGGGAGCTGGGCTCGGTTTTTAGGTACTTCTGTGACCCCTCTTACTATAATCCCTAAGTGCCTCCAGTCTTCAGTGTGTTTGTCCTCGCATGCCCCGGGAGGCCAGGCAGCGCTGTTACCCCCTTGTGCAGAGGGGGGACCTGAGGCACGGAGTGATAAAGTGACTGGGGGGGGGGGGAAGGTCTGTGGCAGAGCAGAGAATTAATGCAGGGCTCCCAAGTTCCAGGCTGACGCCCTAACCCCTGGGCCCCCCTTCCTTGCTACTCATAGGTCTTTTCCATCTCTGATTGCTAGGGGTCCATACGCGTCGTGCGTGCTGGGGTGGGAGGGGAGACCCCAGGGATTTCTCCATGGCAAGGGAGACTCCTGGTTCTGCAGCTGGTGGAGGGGCGTTGGGCGCGTACTGTAACATGACCCTGGCCTGCTCTGGCCCAGCATGGGCTTTCCCCAAAGGATCCTGGGGCAGTGTCTTGGACCATGTCCCCCCATAACCAGGTTTTAGCTGGTTTCTCTGCAACCCTCCTCTGTGCCGGCTTCCCCAGCAGCCCCCCTCACATGGCATGTTCTCCCGGGTGTCCCCAACATGCACACCCGGTCCGCTGGCTTCCGCCAACCGCGGGGTGCTAACGGGATGTTGTGGCGTCTCTCCCCAGCACAGCCATCCCTGAAAAGCTGCATCCTGGGAGGGCCGGGGGTGAGCGTGATGAGAACTCCAGGCCAAGAGGGAGGGGAGGGGAGGGGACAACCCCGTTTGGGATGGGGCGGGACCCCCCTGTGTGGGAGCCCCTGGGATGTGCAAACAAGGGAAGCAGTGAGGATGGGGGTGGGCCTGCCGTGCCCAGGGGAGCTGGTGGGGTAGAGAAAGGCAGGATGGCAACAAGGAAGCACCCACCTCCCCCACCACCACCTCCCCATGCCCACTCACCTGGGGGCTGGGGCGAAGTCCCTTGGGGAGGGCCGGGGGGAAGAGGCCTGGGCTGACCCATGACCAAAGGGGGATGCCGAGCGTCTAGGGTGAGACGGGGTGCCAGGACCTCACGCGGCGGGCGGGTGTCTGCAGGTCCCCAGGGCCCGCTGCTGGGTGCAGAGTGGGGACTACCGCTGGCCCTGGCGTGGGTCTAGCGGGTGCTGTGCGGGAGGAGCGAAATGGAGGGGCCGAGCTCTGTGTGACGGGGTGGGGGTGGCCGCCCCTCCCCCCGATGTGCTAGCGAAGGCCGAGGCCCAGTCCAGCTGCTCACTTTGGCTATTGATGCGTCCCAGCTGTCTGCTGGCCCCTGGGAGCGGCTGGGCAGCTCTGAGGTGCTGGGCAGCGGGCGTGGAGAGAAGGGGACAGGGCAAGGGACGAGACCAGGGGGGTGTCTGCCGTTTGGCTGCCAGGCGGGCGCGTGTGCGGGGTCCGGCTGGGGCCTGCTCCCCGTGAGCCAAGCTGCCATCTCGCCCCTGGGCTCGGGTGGGGGGGAATGGAGGTGGGTGTGGGGTGCGGTGCCTGGTTGGTTCCTTGCCTGGCGAAGGCCTGGCTAGCGCGGAGCTGTCGCCTGGCTGATCAAAGGTGAATTCCTGAGCCAAAGCCCCAGGAGCTGTAATCCTCGGGCTGCAGCCTCCTGCTTTCCTGTCTCCCCCCCATCCCCCCCGGCCCCACAAGCAAAAGGAGCCCGGGTGGAGGTGCCTTCCTCCCTCCCCCCACCCACCATCCAGGGGGCTCCTCGTCCCAGGCAGTGTCCATGTCAGCGGTTTGTAAAGAGATGAAAACAATCCACAAAGCTTGTTCTCGGGCCTGGCATTCTCCCTCCCTCCCCCCCCTCTACCCCCCCCCCCCCTTTTCCCCCCCCCCCTCCCCCCCCCCGCCCCTCTCAGCTGCTTCAAACGCAGGGATGCCCCGAAGGCAGCAGAAGCACCTAGCGAGCACACACTAAATATTTGAACATGGATGGGCAGGCTGGAATTTTGCCCGTGACCCGCCCTCCCCTCCCCCCCATGACCCCTTCTCCTCCCAGGGCGATGGGGCAGGAGGGCCAGACATAAGAGCGGCCATACTGGGTCAGACCAACGGTCCATCTAGCCCAGTATCCTGTCTTCTGACAGTGGCCAGTGCCAGGTGCTTCAGAGAGAATGAACAGAACAGGGAATCATCAACTGATCCATTCCCTGGCGCCCATTCCCAGCTTCTGGTAAACAGAGACTAGGGACACCATCCCTGCCCATCCTGGCTAATAGCCATTGATGGACCTACCCTCCATGAATTTATCTAGTTCTTTTTTGAACCCTCTTATAGTCTTGGCCTTGACAACATCCTCTGGCAAGGAGTTCCACAGGTTGGCCGTGCGTTGTGTGAAATTCTCTGCCCTCCCTACCCCGCTGGCCATCCCCATGTTCAGGAAAGGGGCTGTGGAGGTCTTTGCTCTCTGCCAGGCAGGACATAACGAAAAACACCAACCCGCACCCCTTCCGGCAAGCGGCAGGCCTCTTTGCTAGAGGGGGATCTCGGCTACCTACGGAGAGCCCAGGAAATCAGCGGGCATCTCTTCGACACAAAGCTCTCTATCTGCAGCCCCTGGCACACAGACGCATGCACTAGGAGCCGCAGGACCTGCCTACGAGCTAGTATCCCATCGCTGACACCAGCGTGCCCCCAGCACACACTTAGTCTCCCCCAAGCCAAGAGGCACTGTCCCCTCCATCACACATCTGCACCCCCGAAATGTTCTGATCCGCCCCCCACCCCCCCTGCAGAGGCCTGCAGCCCCCCCCCAGCCACAGGCAAACCTCTGCTTTCAGAGCCCTCCCCCCCCCCCCCCATGGCTTCCCCCTCCCCCAGGCTGAGAAGCACCCTCCAGCCCAGCCCCGAACCCTGCAGGGGCTCCTGACTCCCCTCCCCTCCCCAGCATTCCATGGGAGTGAAGCACAAGAGCTGGCAGGGGCCGTCTCTCTCTCTCTGGCCCGCTCTCTGATTCCTGAACAAAGCCTCCCCTAGTTCTCCTGGGAGCCAGGGCTGAAACAGGAGAGGCAGCTTCTGCTGCCGCTGGCCTGGAATGGCTAATGATCGTTCCTCAGTCCCACCTCGGCTTTGCACTGGGAGAGTCAGAGCCCGGGGTGGGGGCTGGCGCTGGGGGCACTGGGGAGGAGAGGAAGGGGCTGCAGGGGTCTGTTACCATCCGGGCTGGTCTGGGTAGTTGTAGTTGGCCCCTGCGGGGGTTTACCAGCACACTCCCTTCCACACTCCCATCTTCCAGGCCTTCCCCAGAGGGCATGCGGTGCTAAAGGGTGTTCTTGCCTCTGCTCTGGGGGGTTCCCTGTGCTGTCACAGGGCTACAGTGACTGCTCAGCTGCGACACTTCCCTGGGGACCTCTCCGAGAGGAAGTTGAGATGCAACAACTGGAGTGTAAGCGCCTTACAGGCAGAAATGCTGGGCCAGTTCTGCTCTCCCTGCCCCCGGCTGGAGGGCGGATCAGCAAATCCGGATTCCTTCCAGTGTGGCCGAGAGCAGAACCTGATCGCTGCTATCCCTGCACCTCAGCAAAATGCCAGGCACCCTGGTGATGCTCCCAGAATTACAGGGATCTCTTGGAGAAGACTTAGAAATCAGTCACCCTGGTGGATCGGGGGGGGGGAGAAGCCACCCTCATGGATTCTGCTAAATTCTGGGGTCCCCAGCAGGTCCCCTGCACTTACCTAGCCCCGGTCGTCTGGGGAGCTCACTGCACTTTGCACAAACCTCACAACTGCCACATTGCGAGGTGGGTCTGTACCATTATCCCCATTCTAGAGATGGGGAAACTGAGGCCTGGAGCGGGGCTGTGACTTGACCAAAGCCATGCTAGAATAGGGCTTTGTCAGAGCCAAGATTAGAAGCCAGGATTACCTGGCTCCTAGTCCTGTGTGCAGGCCACCGGACTGTGCCATGCCGGTGGTATTCAGGTGGGCACATGTGAGCCTGCTCACTCTCTGGGTACATACTGCAGAATGAGGCTTCCCCTCCCCATCCGCCTCCGGTGAAGCAAGCCCCTGTCGGAGCGCAGTCCCCGACAGCGAAGGTTATTTTAATGGATGCATTACTTTAAACGAACCCTTCGCCATCTGTTCCACCCCCTAATTACGAATGCAAAAAGAGCCCATCTCGCAGCCAGCACAGGAGAAAGTAAAGATATAAGTGATTTAAATGCATGTAGCCGCAGCTCTGCAAGCAGCTGGGGTGGGCTGACTTCCACTCCTTCCTTTCGTCTCCTAAAGTGGGGCAAGTGGCAGGGGGCAGGGCCTCTGGTGCCCCACGCTGAGGGTATTTCTTCTTGCAATGAGAAGGGTGGCTTTGCTGGAGAGCAGGCTCCGGCTCTCAGGTGGGGGCAGCAAGGGGGCACCTTGTTCCCCTCCCCCGCAGGTTAGCTTTGCCCCACGGCTAAATTTCTCAGCTCCTAGGATTCTGAGTCTTCAAAGTGCAAGGAACCGTTTTCTGCCTTCGTTTGCTCCAGTGCATTGTGGGAATGCCAGCGGGGTGGGGGGAGTGTGCGAGAGAAAGAGAGAGAGACACAGCTGCATGCCGTTTCAGACAAACCCTGGTTCTAATCAGCTCTAAGCCGTGCCACCATTGACACGTTCAAGGCAGCTATCCGGTCAGGATGCTGCTTATTAGACATTTACGCTGCAGTCGTGCCTCGAGGCCAGGCAGTTTGGGACCCGGGGTGCTAGGCGCTGTACAAACAGCTGGTAAATGACGGTGCCTGCGCCATAGAGCTTAGGGGGTGAGACTAGGTGACTTGCCCAAGGTCACAGGGGAAGTCGGTGGTGGAGCAGGGACTTGAATCCAGGTCTCCTGAGTCGTAGGTTAGTGTGCTAACCACTAGTCCATCCAGCCTACTAGTAGCCCCATGCTATTATGGCTTATGTGGCACCATACGTGCACAATTGTGCCTCACAGGCCAATGGCAGAGATGAGACCCTCAGTCCAGGGAGCTTCCAGTCTAAGCTAGATGAAAGGTTCAATAAAAAACAACCGATCACCCCAGGAAGAGAAGCGAGGCTTGGTGAGGGGGGGCGGGTAAGAGGGTTAAAGCCCACAAAGAGCAATGGGAGAGGTCATGTCTCGGAGAGAGCGTCGGCTGTTCCCAGGGCAGTGGGTCATACGCCGTTGCCTGGTTTCCCGTATTTCGGGTCCGTCAAGGTTTCTCGCAGCCTGATCGTGCAAGGTTGCCCAGTGTCCTCCGCTCCCGCAGCTGCGAGCAGCCAGCGCTTGGCACCGTTGGCCCCAGAACTTTGTAACTTTAAAAGGAAAGCTAATGTGAATGCCCCTGTCTGAAGGGTGGCTATTGAAAGGGTTGGCAGGGGGGCTTTGTCAGCGCCACCTCCCTGTAAGAGCAGCTGCGCGGCTCTTCAGCGCCTTGCTACAAGATTCGGAGGGGGAGCTGCTGGAGTCACATGTGGGGTCATGGGACAGCAAGACTAGGGAGTGCCAAGAGACCCATTCTGCGCCCTGGGGGTAGGGGTATGTGCGTTAGACTGCGCTGGTGGGGCAGAGACCACGAGGTTCACCCGGCTGCAGAGTCATTGCCAGGCTGTTCTTGGGGGGCCAAATTCTGCACTCGTTCACACCAGTGTAACTCGGTTGTCTTCAGAGCAGTTACTCTGGATTGACACCGAGAGCAGAACCTGGCTGGTAGTTTCCAATGTCCTCATTGCAACTGGCTCTGTTGTATATTACGTACATGGCGGGGAAAGACTATTAAAAACTGTAGGGCAAGATTTTCTAAAGTGGCTAGTGATTTGGGGGGCCCAACTTGGGCACCTGAAAGGTGCCTGATTCTCAGAGGTGGGGTTGCTCGGTGCTTTCTGAAAATCAGGCCTCTGGAAGGTGGCACCAGAATCACTAGTCACTTTCGAAAATCTTGGGCGTATTCTTTGACAAGGGAGCTGAGCAAAACTCCTAGCTGTCCTCCTCCGTCTCGCAGAGCAGGAGTGCCTGAATCAAATGCAATGGGACCATTTCTGCAAGGGTAATGCCCCATTTCATTCCGTCGGTTTGACCAGTCAGGTCAGCCGATATGCCTGAAAATCCAGTGCCACACGGAAGGTCGGGGTATGTTTCTCCTAAGTGGTGCTGCAGGTGTGCATGCATTTGTGCAGCTTGTGCGCTCAGAGACGTTCTCTGGCCCTCAGCAACGCCCAGCTCTCATGACATTTTCTATTTTTTCTTAAAGCCCCAGCTCCCGGAGTCATGTGATTACAGGAGATTCTTGGCTTCCAATTAGGGAAAAAAAAAAGTATGTGTTTCTCCCTCCCCCCCCGAATGGTTGCAGAGAAGCTGGAAAACACAATCCCTAAAGGGTTAAATACTAGAAAGCAAATAAAAGGCCCAAAAGGTGTATTTTTAAAATCTCGTTATTTTTAAGCCAATCTCATGCTTTTGGGGGTCCTGACTTGAGATTTTTGATCACTTGTGGGCAACGATTCTGTCTTCTGGGCGTGCGTAGGGCTGTGTTTCTCTCTCTGGACACACACACACACACACACACACACACACACACACACACACACACTTGCTGAAGAAACCCGCAGCTCCCTCACATTGATGTGGTGCCCTCGGGTCACTATAGACCACCATGGGATGAACTCTGCCAGCCCCGCTGTACGGTGTGTATTATCCCCCCCCTACAGATGGGGAACCGAGGCAGAGACCGGAGAAATGACTTGCCCTGGCTCCCGCAGAGAAACTGGGGCAGAGAAGGGCATTGGACGCAGATGGCCAAACTCTTTGCCCTGTGCCTGACTCCACCAGATCCAGCCTTCCTCTCTGGGAAAGGCCAGGGGGGCCATGGGGTGGGTGGACGATGGGGGCGTGGGAGCCGGAGGGAGAATGTCACAGGCTCGGCAGTCATCTCGCTCCTCCTGTCCTAGGGAGGGGAGGCAGGTGGGTGAGGGGCTACTGTGATCCTTTTTGCTGTCCCTGGGGGGGGGGGGGGGGTCTGCCAGTGAGTTCAGGCCCACCCCCAGTCTTGTCTGTGTTCCTGGGTGCTCCAGTCTCTCCGTGTTCAACTGCAGCAGATGCGCCAGCACTGCAGGAGGAGGGAATTAAGTTGGGCTGGAGGAATTTTAAAGCTTGCTGCAGGCCTAAGGGTCTTAGACACCCCTGTGGAGACGGGCAGTCATGCAGAATTAATCCGAGCGGCAGCCCCGGCTCAGCTTCAGCCAGTGCAGATCTTCAGGAGAACAAGAGGGGAGTGGGGTGGGATGGGGGCGCGTTCCGAAGGAAAAGGCAGCTCTCGATGTGGAAATTAATCATACAAAATTCAAGCTCTAACCTGGCCTTCCCCGGTCTCAAAGGTGGGGGCTGGGGAGGAGAGGAGGCGGATGAATTCTGCCAGGGCTTAAGGAAGACTTGTCGGAGATAGCAAATGGCCCCCCACTGCTCTGACAAACAGCAGGTGTGGGCTTCGGAGGGAGGGTGGGGGGCCGGATTCTGCTCTCATGGCCCTGACAGAGGTCGCCTGGCTTTGCACGTGTGTGTGTGTGTGTGTGTGTGTGTGTGTGTCCACCAGAGAAAGCGCTCCCTGATGTCTCCCCCATCTGTCCCCCGATGAGAAACCTCGCAGCCCTTCCCTGGATGGCTTTGGGCCGTCTGTTCCTGGGGTGCCTGGGCTTTAAAGGGAAGGCATGTGGGGGAGACGGGGAAGCCTGGGCCATCTCCACATGCTGGACCTCCGTGACCCACGTCACGTGATCGGGAAGAGCCACCGATGAAGGCTGATCTCATGGAGTGGCAGGCCCCGGATCATGTGGCTGGCGGAAGCACCGGTCTGCAAAGGGGCTGCGGGAGGGGGCAGAGGGGCCTGCTATTCCTTCCCCGCCCCCTCCTGAGCGGGCAGAGCATGAGGAACGCCCAGGCTCGCCCTTCCATGGGAGGGTGGGAGAAGGGGCAAGACTTCTGCAGACCAATGGGAAAATTCCCCAGCCCCCTCCCCCGTGTGCAGCCCCCCGGATTTGGGGCCGTGCCCGGTGGGGTCGTGGTGCTGTCGAGTGCTCTGCAGCTGTTGCCTGGCCCTCTGCTCCTGGGTTTTATAAATAATGCAGCACAGAGGCGTGTTGGCAGAGCGCGGTGCAGACAGTCGGATCGAAGGAGCCTTCAGCACAGAGCGAGAGAGGGAGGCTTGTGCAACTTGAACCTTGTGGTCGCTGAAGGTAGCCGGGCTTCGTCTGGCTGGCGCATTCACCTGCCCTCTGCTCAGCCGCCCGAGAACAGCCGCGGGGGCCCCACCGGGTAGGTCTGCGCCGGCTGTCTGGGGAGCTAGGCCTTGTGTTTTGGAGGTGGCGTCCGCAGTGGCTTTCAGCCGAGGCCCGCTGGGTGCTGCGGAGGCCTTAGCTAGCCGCACGGCCACGCTGGGCCAAGGGGAGGTCTCTTGTGTCCACTGAAACCGAGGGACGGGGACTTGGCCAAAGACGCTGAATGGCAGAGATGGGGGGTAGGAGCCAGGTGCACTGACCCCCAGTCGTGGGTCCTGACAACCAGAATACAGCTCAGAGTCAGGACTAGAACCCAGGTGTCTTGACTCCCGACCCCTGGTCCTCTCCCAGAGCTGGGAATCGGACCCAGGAGTCCGGACACCAAGCTCCGTGCTCTCGCCACTAGACCCCGCTCCCTGCCCCAGGGGAAGGAGGTGTGCATTTTCCGAGTGTAAAGGCATGTGTGCGTGTGAGCGAGCCGCAAGGAGACCGCCGATCAGACCGTTCTGGGGGCACCCCGCGGAGTCTCCAAGGTGACACCCACACACCACGGGGGCCCTTGCGCCCGCGCCTCGTGGCTTAGTCGCCCGATGGCGGAGCATGGCTTGAAAGGTTACCATAGCAACCTGCCGTTGCTAAACTAACCTGAGTAAACATTAACGAGGCAGCCAGAGCCCCGCTTAGGTCGGGGTTGGAGGTTGGGATGCTCAGCAGGGGGTGGCAGAGGGAGCCGCTGGGGGAGGAGGTGGAGTGGGCAGTGGGTGGCACGCATCCTTTGTGGAGCTCGCTGGGGGGGCGGCTTGGTGCTTGGGCCCTGCAGGGATCAGGGCAGGGGGGTCCGAAGCCTGTCGAATGTCCATGGTTCTGCTTGGCTTCCCTACGCCCATCTCCCCTCCTCCTGTCACCGGCAGCTTCGGGCGCAGCCAGCAGGAAAGCCAGGCTCTCAGTGAGGAGCTAGCGACGGACTAGAAAACAGGCTATTTTTTTCCTCTTTAATTGAATTTCCGGCTGCGGTTGGACAGAGGCCTAGGGAGGAGTGTGGTCTATTGGCCAGAACAAGGGGCTGGGAGTCAGGACTCCTGGGTTCTCTCCCAGGCTCTGCGTGGGAGTGTGGGCCGATGGTTAGAGCAGGCGTCGCTGGGAGTCAGGATTCCTGGGATCTTTTCCAGACACTGGGCGGGGGTGTGGTCAAAGTGCGGGAATAGGAGCTGTGGCTCCTGGCTGCTGTTCCCAGCTCTGGGGGGAGAGTTTACAGCAAGGGCCTAGGAGCCAGGACTCCTGGGTTCTATTCAGGTTCTGCTGCTGCCTGGCTGGGTGACCCTGGGCATGTCACTTCCCCTCTTTGTGACTCGGTTTCTTCTATAAAAGGGGGTGAGAACACTTTGGAAACCTTCGTGGCACAAAAATCTCTTTCTGCTGCGTTACTCTAGCTGGCCTCTTGGCTGTACGTTGAGTGAAAAGGCCCGAGCCCAATGGGCAAGTGGTTCCAGGGACAGGGCATGGGGAAGGTTCCCTCCCAGCTAATAGAAAGCCATGGGGCTACCTGTGTGGAGGGGAGTCGAGCCTGTGAGCGGGAGATGGTGCATCAGCCTGTGTCCCAGTCCAGCTCCCACAGGAGCGGCCGTGGTGCTGGGAATTCCCAGAGAGCCCTGCGCAGCCAGGGCCTCTGGCGCTTACCTTGGGAAGGAACAGAAAGAGCCAGGCTCTTGTCCTGGGGGTGGGGATCGTGCAGGGAGCCAGGAAGTTGCACTGCAGAGGGGGGGGGTTTTTTTTTTCCCCCCAGCTCCGGGCTGCGTGCGGGGGCTGTTGGTCTTGTTTGATGGGGGGAAGGCGGCTTTGCGGGCGACATGCAGATCTGTGGTGCTTCGAAGAGAGTGGGCTGCAGGTGGGCAGGCTGGAGGGGAAGCCCCTCAAGCTGATGCTCAGCGGCTGAGTCCTGCCTGGGTGTTAACACTCTTGTCAAAGCGCTTCAAAGAACTGAGCCTCCCAGCCCGCTGGGCACGTAGCCAAGTGTCTCCACTTTACAGATGGGGAAACTGAGGCACGGGGCCTTTAACTGACTTGGCCAAGGTTGCACGGGGAGGCAGTGGCACAGCAAGATTAGAACGCGGCTTCCTGGATGCCCGCCGGGGGCCTGGAGCACAAAATGGGCCTGCGTGGCATAGGGTGTAAGTCAGGGCAGAATCTGGTCTCCATGTGACATGGGTCTGGCCCCAAGCGCTGGGAGCTGGAGTCAGCGTCTGAAGTCAGTGATGCAATTGACAGCAGTGGCATGACTGAGATCAGAGTCTGACTCTTGGCTCCCGGCCCCTCAGCTATCAGCGAGGCACTGCCCTGGGTGGAGGTGCATTCCCTTTCCTTCTCTAGGGATAGGGGGTGAGTCCCCGCCCCCCGTCCTTCAGCCCGGGAGCTCCCCTACAGCCTGGGCTCCAGCAAGGGAAGACGTTACCTGTGGCCTCGAGCACACCTGTATTTTCTCGGGATGGGTGGATGGCCGCAGCCCCTTCCCTGGGCTGGGAAAGACGAGAGGAGGTGGGCATGCTGAGCTTGCAGGAGCTGCTTTGGGGGAGACCCCCCTGTGTGGGGTGGGGGGAGGGGGGGGGCTGGAAGGATGGCTCTGTGCGCTGGCTGCAGCTGCTCCCCTACCCCTGTTAGGCCTGAGCCCATGTGCGCAGCTGCTGAGGTCACCCCCCCACACACACAACCCCCACATCGCAGGGCTCCTGCTCCCCTGGGGTGTCCGCCCCATATCCCCTACTGTGTCCCCCCTGGTGTGGGAAGCTAAGCAGCACTTCATCCCTGGGCCCCACTGACTCTGAGCCAGCTGGCGGCGGGCAGGGGCCACTGGCGGCTGTGGGTGGCAGCCTGGCTTGTGGCACAGGGCCGAGGTGCAGGGAGAGTTCCGGGGGCGTGTGCGTGCATTTGTGGTGAGGCTAGGGCGTTTCTCGGCAGCCGCCGCCTCGCCTCGCCTCCCCCACCTCCCTGCAGTTGCCACGATGAGTCAACTGCCCGGGTCCCTCCCTTTCCGGGTGGCTTCTCTCTTGCTTTGTGGGGTACGGTGACCCCCGCAGAGCCAGCGCCCCCCGCAGTCAGAGGCGGTGCCGAGCACCAGGATTTGCTTGTTCCAATGGCTGTTTCTCTCCCCTGGCCGTGCTGGCCGTTGCGCCGCCCGGTGAAATTGGCGATGATTAGCTCATGGCAGTCCGGCATCAGTCACGGAGAAGGCCCTGTGCCCCCTCATTTGTGTCTCGGGGCTTCAGGACAGTAATGGAGCTCATTAGAGTCGGAGGTGCAGGTGCCCTAGGTACCTTGCTCATCCCAGAGGGCTGTTAATGAGCGGCCGTTAACGAGCAGCTCGGCACTGCACTGCTCACTCCTCCTGAGTCTGAGTGAGGGAAGAGGCTTGATTTGAAAGCAGGACTCGCAGGGCTGTGTCTGAAATTGCAGAACTGCCTTTCGGTGGGAGCGGCACCGCTGTGGCTGGGTTTGACAGGAAGGGGTTAATGAAAGGCCAGTGGTGGCTGGGGACAGGCGTCTCCTCCCTTGCCCTGGGTCTCAAAGGTCCCCCTGGTATTTATTTGTTTGGTTTGGGCCTGACATTTATTTCTTCTTTTCAGTGCGGAGGCTTTCAGGTTCTTTTCTTTGCTACCTGCTACCCACTGAGTATTTGTGCAACACAGCTTTGCTGGTGATTGCACAGCTGCCTTTGTGCAAAAGTGCTTCCGCGGGGGGACCCGTGTGTTGCACGGCTGCCCCTGGGCCATAGTGCTTCGGTATTGCAGGCGCGTGGTTGCACGGCCTTTGTGTCACGCCCCCCCCCCCCCCACGCCCCCTTGTGCATTGCTGTTCCTTTCCGGGCATCAGCCCCCTTGGCCTGGCTGCCCCTCGGCTGACTCTGTGGCAGTGCCCTCCCCCTTCCGCCGGCTGCCGCGATTGCTGTCGTCCTGGGAGTTTGCTATGGTCCTAGTGGTTAAATGCTGATTGCACTTGCAGGCCTTCTGGCCCAGTTGTCTAACAGCCTGAAACCTGCAGGAAGATTGAGTGGAGACTCCCTGCCAGCAGCCTGCTGATTTCCTCTCTCACATACACGCTGCACTCGCACCTGATTAGGCTCAGGAGCCTCTTTCCTTTTGCCTGCATCACTGCAAAATAAATCCGCCTCTGCTTTTCCCTCCCTCCCCTGGGCCAAACTGTCGGCCCTACCGGCGCCTCCCTCTGCAGCTACTGGCTGGGTCTGGCATGCCACGGCCGGGGCGGTGTGTGCAGCCTGGCATGGGGGAAGGATCTGAGTGCTAATGCCAGCTCTGCCACTGACTCCCCATGTGTCCTTGGGCAAGTGACGGCCCTGCTCAGTGCCTCGGTTTCCCCACGTGCTCTTAGCCCCATTTTTCCAGATGGGAAACTGAAGCACAGAGGGACCGAGTGACGTGCCCACAATCCCACAGGAAGCCTGTGGCAGAGCTGGGCTTCAGCCTGAGCCCGAACCTCTACACTGCAATTAAACAGGCCCGTAGCCCAAGTCAGCTGGCACGGGCCAGCCGCAGGTGTTGATTACCCACAAACACACCCACAATGTACTCAGCACCCACAGCGCCAGCTGAAACCAATGGGAGCTGCAGGTGCTCAGTGCTTCTGCAGACCAGGCCCTGGGCATCTCAGGTTGAACGTCTGAAAACGCAGGCTCCCAAAATTAGGGGCTACTTCTGAAAAAGTTTGGCTGTAAGCGCCGTGCCTCGGTTTCCCCATCTATGGAAGGGGAATGAGTAACCCGTTCTGGGGGGGGGGGGGGGGGGGGGGGAAATAATGGCTTCATTAGTGTTCGGGGCAGGCAGCTGAATGCAATCGTGGTGTTTGTTGATGGTGGGGGAACGCGCGGTGAGGTGAGGATGGGCACATGAAACCAGCTCACTTCCTGCCCCACTCGGCTCACCATACCCAGCTCCCTCTGCGCCCTGCATGTCAAACCTGGCAACAGTGCTCCGGTCCACGGGAGGCCGCCTGCCTGCCTACGGCCCAGTGGGGCCGAGAGGCGAGGAGGGTTCGGGTTAAGGGGATAGTCGCTAATATCCCTTCCCCCGCCCGCACGCTTCCTTTCTCCGTCCCGGGCCTCTCGCTGCCAGCTGCACTGGGCTTGCAATCTGAGTAAGAGCCCACCGGTTGGTGGCTGGCGATCTCCTGCCTCGCTTGCTTAGAGCGGGGCAGTCTGTGCGCCTCATAGGGGGCAGCCGGGAACCCCCCACGTCTTCCAGGTGGCGTGAGGGACGGTCCAGCCATCTCGTGGCGCTCTTCAGGGGCGGGTGGGTTGGCTGGCTGGGGCAGGCATGGCTGGCGCCCATGGGGATCATCTGTGGGAAGTTGGGGTGAGTTTGGCAGATTGGGGCGAGGGTTGGGGGGCACTTAGCTGGCGAGAGCAGGCAGCGGGGAGGGGGGAGAGGAGGAGTCATAAGGGGGGGATTCTGCCCTGGCCCCATCCTGCTCAGTCTGGATTTGGAGTTTATTCTATCAGCCACTTCCTGGCCTGGGGGGAAAGGGGTGTGGAGGGGCAGGGAGCTGAGGAAGGGGCGTGTTACCGGTGGCAGGGGTGGGGAGCTGGAAGAACGGGGCCGTGGCTCCGTTAATGAGCTTTGGGTTATGTATGCAGCGCTCGGGCTTTAGCCCTGTCCCCGGATGGCCACATCCTCCCATCCAATCCAGCCACGGCGCCTCGGCAGCAGGGTTGTCTTCCGGCCGGGGCAGGTGGCGAGGTCAAGGTCGCAGCTGGGTTCTGGGGCTGGGGCCCATCTCTGGGCGGCAGAAACCACAGGGCACCTTCTGCATAGTGTGTGTGTGTGTGTAGGAGCCGGGGCGGGGAGAGGGACCCCGGTGTCCGGGTGCCAGAGCAGGATCTGTCAGCTGAGGCTGAGTGTGGAATGGCTGCCGGGTTGGCACCTGCCATCACAGCACGCCTGGGGCCTACCGAGCCCTGGGGAAGCAGGTGTCCCTGCTGTCGGCTCCTCTGGCCTTGATCCCCCGCCCCTCTCTCTAGGGGTGTCTCTCACATACCCCTGCCCCGGGGGGGCCAGCCCTTCGCTAGAGGAGGGGGTGCCCCTCCCCCCACACACACTGGAAGACGGGCCAAGGAGGGGGATGAGCTAAGACCAAGTGGTGCCTCGTTCTACCCTAATTTCCCTCCCTCCCTCTCTCCCCTGCCGGGGACACTTGCCCTCCTCCCACTCCCAACTCCTTCCTCTTCCTCCCCAGTGAGGAGGCAGGCCAGCCCAGCCCAGCCCAGCAGGCTGCCGCCAGCAGCAATCATCTGGGCCTCTCCTCTGCCACCTGCTACTCTGCCTCTGACTCACTGCTTGCATCCGGGCCTCCCCCCCGGCTCGCGGGGCCGTGTGGTCCCAGGGAAGGGGGTGGGATTCTGCCTCAGCTGGCACCGACTGGCCCCATCGCTGCCTGGCCGAGGGGAGTTACTCGCCTCCAGGCGGTTCCAGTCCGAGGCCAGGGTGGATCCCGGGCAGGCGGGCGGCTCTGGGGCCCTCGCCAGCCACTGGACGCGAGTCCCTGGGCCTGCAGCAAGCTCACAGCCTCGGTGCTGTAGACGTTTGCTCTAGGGGGAAGTCAGGACACCGGGGTTCGATCCCCAACCCCGCCCCGGGTGTGTTTGGTGATGTGTGTTTCCATGTGCTCCAGACGCCAGCCTCCACCCTGTTCCGCTCAAGCCAATGGCCAGACTCCCGTGGGCTCAGGGGCAGTAGGGACGGGCCCCCGTAAGGCCGGGGCTGGCGTCCCCACGTTGTGGCTGGGGAGGCAGCCGGAGAGGGGAGATAACATGTCCGCGGTGACGCAGTGAATTGGTGTCTGGGCTGGGCTCAGAGCCGGCGCCTCATGGTGCGGGCTGGGAGGTCCCCGATCGTGCCTGGCCGAGGCGATTGTGGAATAACCGTTAATGACATAGTCAGGGGCCATGATCCCGCAATGTGGGCTGCTAGTTCGGATCCCCGTGTCTTTGTGCAGTCCCCGTGACCTCAGTGTACGCGCTAGCTCTGCCCGGGGCATGGGCAGAGAAGCGTTGCTATGCTCTGTGCAGTCTTATCCTGCAGCCCCAGCCGTGACCGCCTGCCCTTCTCCGGCAAAGCCCTGACCCCCGTCTGTGAGGCATGGGGCTGTGACGTCTTTCAGCTCGTCCTCGGAGCTGCTGTAGTGAATGGAGGGCGGACGGATCCTGAGCTAACCGGGGTGGGCGTTTGGATAGAAGGGAGTCTCTCCTCCTGCGAGCGTCCTGGAGAAATGGCGGGGATGGGCCGTGGGTCGCTCCCAGCCAGGCCCTGCTGGTGTATGGGGGTTCCAGGACTCCCCGCCCGCTCTCCTACCAGGGTGATTTCCCCCTGGCTGGGCCGTGGGGCTGAGGCAGAGCTCCCTGCACATCATTAGTGAGTCAGGCGCATTGAGGGGAGAGTAACCCAGTGGAGCAGGAGTTCACCCCGTGAAGGCTGCTGGGCGCGAGGGGGAGGAAGGGGTGCGGACCTCGCTGCTGCTGCAGGCGGCTCATGCTTGGCTGCAGATGGAATGGCCCCAGGTGTTGCAGGGAATGCGGGCGGCTCTCTGGGAAGCTGGAGGGGGCCGGGTGGGGGCTGGGCAGGAGGATTTAGCCTCATAAATCAGAGGTTCGTCTCCCCCCGCCCCATTTCATCTCTCGCCAAACCTGCTTTTCCTGCAGGCCGTGTGCAGGGCCCGTGTCCCTGATCATCCCCAGAATGCAGAGACTGGAACAACGCAGCCCCACTCCCGTGCAGCTAGGGGTGGGATCTCCAAAAAATATATTGTCCTCCCCTGCTGTCTCACCCTTCTCTCTACCCCTCACCCTCCCGTGCCCTCCACCTCTTCCCGTCCCATCTCTTCCTCACTCCCCAGCCTGCCCCTGGGCTCTGAGCCCACCCGGATGCTGCAGCCCAGGGCAAGTGTGTGAGATCTGCCCTGCACGGCCCATAACCCTCAGCCTACCCCGGCCCGGTTGCACTGGGGACATTAGACCGCTGACGCCGGGTGGGGAGACTTCTTCTAAGTGGTGGTTTGATTCGCTGGTATCGCGGTTAAGGGGCAGGGAGCTTTGGAACAGGGACTGTGTTGGTCCAGCGTCTAGCCCAGCGGGCGCCTGACCCAGACTAGGGGCTCCTAGGCGTGATCACAGTGTGGCTAATAACCAGGGGACTGGGGGTGGAGGGGGGGTTGTCCCCAAGGTCTCTTTCCTGTGAAAACAGGACGGTGGTTGCTTGGTAGCTCAGCTGCTCCTCCTGCAGAGTCCCCCAGCTGAAGTCCTAATCCACGGTGACACCGCGACCATCTCCGCAGCGGCTAATTGTGGTGTCCCCAGCCGAGGATTATGGTTTAAAGTGGGGAATAAGCAGCGGGAGCAGATGAGCTCCTAAGCAACAAAGCTCCTGTTTTCATGCAAGCGACTTTTATTATTAATATAATTAAAAGCCAATGGGAGGGAAAACGCGCCTCTGCTGAGCGTTCCCCGCAGGGTTGGCTGGGCAGGGACCGTGCCGCAAAGCTTTCTACCTGTCGGTGGGTGCGTAAGATCCAGCCTGCGTTTTAGGGCATCCTGCCAGCCGTCAGGCCAGGAGCAGAACCCAGGAGTCCTGACTCCCTGTCCGCTGCTCCCTCCCAGGCTGGGAATAGAACCCAGGAGTCCTAGCTCTACGCACTCGCCCCTTCCTTCCCAGCTGCATCTCACGCATGCTTATCCAGCACCTTCCATTGGAGGGTCTCCAAGTGCTTCACAGACATCATAGAATCATAGACTATCAGGGTTGGAAGGGACCTCAGGAGGTATCTAGTCCAACCCCCTGCTCAAAGCAGGACCAATTCCCAACTAAATCATCCCAGCCAGGGCTTTGTCAAGCCTGACCTTAAAAACCTCTAAGGAAGGAGATTCCACCACCTCCCTAGGGAACCCATTCCAGTGCTTCACCACCCTCCTAGTGAAAAAGTTTTTCCTAATATCCAACCTAAACCTCCCCCACTGCAACTTGAGACCATTGCTCCTTGTTCTGTCATCTGCCACCCCTGAGAACAGCCTAGATGCATCCTCTTTGGAACCCCCCTTCAGGTAGTTGAAGTCTGCTATCAAATCCCCCTTCACTCTTCTCTTCTGCAGACTAAATAACCCCAGATCAATAAACATCCCCGGGTCAGGTCCCTCCCTGTCCTCTCTGAGATGGGGTCTGTGGTGCTGTCCCCATTTCACGGAGGGGGAGCTGAGACTTGAAGAGGGGAAAGTGACTCGCTCACGGTTACACAGTGAGTCTGTGGCAGGAAGAGAAGCAGGAGCCTTGATTCCCAGTCCCCCCTGCTCTAACCACTTCTGCCTCCCCACTCCCCTCCCAAGGCCAGGAAGAGAACCCCGGAGTCCTGGCTGCCAGCCCCGTGCTCTAACCACAAGACGCCCCCAGTACTGTAATGCAGGCAGGTCTGTCTCAGGGGTAATCTGTGTGCTGAGCGAATCTAAACTCAGCCCCTATGAAAGGGGCTTTGTATACTCAGGGTAGAAGCAGGCCTGGCTCCTCCCCGGACCGTCTCTCGGTCCTGTCGTGCTTCCCCAGTCTACGCCTTTGCATCAAGGCCACCATTTATTGCTTCCTGCTCGGGAAGGTGACACAGTCAGCAGCTGTGGTTTAGCTCAGATCTGTCTGGCCACGTTTCCACAGCTGAGCGATAAGCGCAAGCTCCTTGCAAGAGCCTGAGCCGCTGGGCCCGGCACAGGCCGGTCTCGGGAGATGATTCTCTTTCAGAGCCACGGGCCTCAGGTTTGCCCTGTTCTCTGCGCTAGACAGGTGAAAATGGAGCTCGGAGCGTTGAAACCGCGGGATGCCTGGCATGTTCTCTTTAAACAGAACTGAAGTGGATTTCGGGCTGGGCGGAAGTGACCCTGGAGGCTGGAATGATCCACAGAGCATCACATGGTGAGCAATTCGCAATGCCTACCCACCCATGCCGGATTTGAACCGGTCACCTAGAGGTGAAAGGCTCCGTGTTTCATTGTCAAGCTCTGCAGATGAGCGGAGGAGGCGGGGGAGGAGTTTTGTCCTTTCTGTACTTCTGTGGCCATCCCCACTGGAGAGTCTCCTAGCCTTTCTCCCTGGCGTTCAGTCTCCATGGCCCATTCAGTCCCGGGGGCCTCTGCTGAGCCTGCCACGACGCCGATTCTCAGGCTGTGAATTTCTGACCAGTAGGAACTAGCCTGAGACAAACCCATTAGTTTCAGGGAGCCCATCAAAAGGGGAGGAATTCGCAATGCCTACCTGCCCATGCTGGATTTGAACCGGTCACCTAGAGGTGAAAAGCTCCATGTTTTATTGTCAATCCCCTAAATCTGAGCCAGCCAGCCCCATCCCGCACGTGGCCCGCTCCAGCTCAAGTGGCCTCCCAGGGTGACTATTAGGCTGTTACACCTGGCCACCTGTGGGGCACTTTGCCGCCCTCAGGAACTGCCCTCCTGTAGCCCACAGAGCAGGTCTCCCCCATGATCTGAACCGTGATTAGCCTGGCAAACCCCATGGCTGCAGTAAGGTCAATCTCCTGCTTTTTTAAACCCTCCAAAGTCCCTTCAATCCAGTCCCGTATATGGGCGTTTCTGGCTGCGCTGCCCAGAGGGGAGCAAAACGACAGTGGCTGTGCCGGAATACCCAGGCTATTTATGTCACACCTTCGAGTCTGTCAAAGCGTCCTTCCGCCTATCACTGTGACAGAGCAGTGCCGGCAAATGGCAGCTCTTTCTAAGCGGGTGCTTCTGCCTGGGAGCTGCCGGGGCCCCAGTGCCTGGTGCGTTTGGTTTCTCTGCGTGGAAATCGGGGAGAATCGGCACTTTGGGGCGCATGCAGGATCCTTTGGGAGCTGTCTGAAAGCAGCCGCTTGGCCGGAGGAAACCTGCTGCTGGCAAAGGGGTGTGATGATGGGCTGGGACACAGGAGACCTGCGTTCGACGCTCACTTCGGCTGTCTGCGGCGTCACCCGTGTGCCTCAGTTTCCCCTCCCACTCCATCTGGTTAGGTTGTGAGCTCTTTGGGACCGGGGCCGTCCCTCACGACTTGTCTGTGCAGCGCCTAGTGCAGTGGGGCCCCGATCCCACTTGGGCCCCGCTGTCCCACACCTGCTAGCTAAGGGCGATGCTGAGCCCCCGTGTCCGTGCTGATTGCCTGCCCCAAGTGCCCGCGCTGGCCTTGCTGAGGCTGCCCAAGAAAGAGAGAGAGAATTTGGTGCCTGGGGCTTGGCTCTTGGAGGAAAGTGGCTTTGGGGCAGGGCTGGATGTGCATCGCACATTCCAAAGCAGGTGCCGCCCACCTGGCCAGTCAGACAGGTAAGGGGCCAGAAAAACCAGAGAGAAGCCTCAAATCTCTGGCGCTCCCTCGTCTTCCCATGTGCACTATGTTCGTGCCTTCTTGTCCCTGCACTCAGCTGCAAGGCCCCGATCCCGGCCACGTTCAGGTCCCTCCTAAAGACCTGCTTTGGCCATTCCGCTTGGTGACAGGTATAGAAGTTGCCCATTGTTCCCCTTCTCCTAATGCCCGTGGATTGGTCCTTAGACTCTACGGTCCACCCATCCCTTTGTGAGTGTTTGGAAGATGCCTGGCAAGTAGCGGGCACTGCCAGAAATAATGATACACAGTCGACCAAGTTCTTGCTCACCTCAAATATTCCCCTTCAAAGTTAATGTGGGGGAGGCGTGGTCACAGGAGAAAGGCAAGCGGGATTCAGCGCTCCGTGCCACTCGGTTCCCTGGGCTGCAGCCTCTCGCTGAGCCATGTGGTACCCGCACTTGGTACGCCCACATTTTGAATACTGCGTGCAGATGTGGGCGCCCCATCTCAAAAAAGATATATTGGAATTGGTAAAGATTCAGAAAAGGGCAACAAAAATGATTAGGGGTCTGGAACAGCTTCCATAGGATGAGAAATTAATAAGACTGGGACTTTTCAGCTTGGAAAAGAGACGACTAAGGGGGGATATGATTGAGGTCTATAAAATCATGACTGGTGTGTAGAACATAAATACGGAAGTGTTATTTACTCCTTCTCATAACACAGGAACTAGGGGTCACCCAATGAAATTAATAGGCAGCAGGTTTAAAACAAACAAAAGGAAGTATTTCTTCACACAACGCACAGTCAACCTGTGGAACTCCTTGCCAGAGGATGTTGTGAAGGCCAAGACTATAAGAGGGTTAAAAAAAAAAGAACTAGATACATTCCTGGAGGGTAGGTCCATCAATGGCTATTAGCCAGGATGGGCAGGGATGGTGTCCCTAGCCTCTGTTTGCCAGAAGCTGGGAGTGAGCGACAGGGGATGGATCACTTGATGATTATCAGTTCTGTACATTCCCTCAGGGGCACCTGGCATTGGCCACTGTCAGAAGACAGGACACTGGGCTAGATGGACCGTTGGTCTGACCCAGTCTGGCCGTTCTTAGGTTCTTATGAATGCTGGGGGATCATAGGATGGCTTTGCAGGCAGGTTCTCCCAGACCTGCCCACTGCAGGGCGTCTTGCACCTTCCTCTGAGTTCGCTTCTGTCAGCCACTGAGCAAAGCGCCTCCCTGCTCTGATGCTGTCTGGCAGGTCCTGGGATGCTAGGGGTGGGCGTGGGAGACACGCTGGTCTGAAAGGTGGGTTTGTGTGCAGAGGTGAAGCTCTGGATTGTCCTGGCATCAGCATATTGAGGTTGATGTCCCCCCTTAAAGCTGCCCTGCCCCTGAAATGGGAACCCAACCGTTATTTCCCTGGCCTTTGCTGGGCTTTGAAGTCCTGCCAGTAGCACTCTGCAGATCTGCCTCATTAACAGGCAGCCAATTAACACCCCCCCCCCCTTGTTCAGTCCCCTCGCTCGCTTGCCCGCCCTCTTGTTCCCTGGCCCAGGACCAGTGAGAATGGGGATGGAGGGGTGGGGGCAAGCCGCGGGGCAAGCACCCCCCACCCACCCTCCGGTCCTTGTAAGCTCTGGCTCTCTGCATTGTCCTGTCCCATCCTGCTGAGTCCCTGGCCTGATGGTTCATTCTCCTCGATTCTGGCGTGCGGTGCCGGGGCTGCTCTCTCTCTGGACAGGAAGACGAATGAATTCCATTACGGGATCGTGATTTTATTCCACGTGTCAGGGAGTCTGAGATTAACTTGCTCACCAGTCTGTGACAAACCCAGACACACACACACACACACACACGCATAAACACAGAGGTGTTTGCACGCCTGCTGCAGGTGGGGCTGGAGTGGTGCACCGATCCCTCCCCTCCCCGCAGGGCCCGCAGGCAGACGTCCTTCTGCGCTGCAGCCCCTCATGCAGCAGGAGCAAATGCCACTGCCTTTGCATGGAAGCCTTGCAGCATGTGCCTTTCCTGGGCTGCCCCCCCTGCCCTCCCCCACTCCTCTCTAACCCATTGGGCAGCAGCCTGAGGGGGCAGAGCGGGAACCTAGGGCGAGCTACGGGATGAGAACCTATGGACCGGATGGAGCTCCTCGGGGGCTGGTTCAGGTTCATTTGCAGTGGTGGGGGGGAATGGTGGACGGCTACTCTCACTTCCTCGGCGTGGTCTCGAGAGCAGCTGTCGTCCGGGTGTCTCCGAGCGCGTCAGCCTGCCCTGGCGAGCGCTGAGTTCCCAGCAGGGGTGTGGTGGTTAAAAAAGAAGCGGGGAAACGGCCTTGCGCTAAACTCCATATTCCCCAAGTGAGAAGTGTACGGCTGGCTCCCCGGGTGGGCCCCACCCCACCCCTCCCCTCCCCAGTGCAGCGGGGCTGCAGACCAGGCCTGTGCTCCTCAAAATAGGCCTTAAGCAGCTTGTCAGCGGTGCCTGGCCTTCCTGCAGGCCCCTGGCACACAGGTAGCATCACCTCCAGCGGCTTTCCGGGTGGGGCAGTGAAGTGCCTTTGCCCTGGGGAGGGAAGGCCTGGTGGCCCGGGGTGCGTCGTTAGAGCTGGCGGAGGAGGTGTCCCTGGCAGTGGGCCTCCTTCAGTCTCGTAGCCCTCTGTGTAATCCCTGGCACGCTGGCTCCGTGTCACTGTTGCTAGGAGAGGGGGTCCCAGGCTGCCCTGCGCGGAGTCGGCCGCGCGTAGGGAAACAGGAAGGCCTCCTTGGCCCCTTCTCTGGGCCCTGGCCCGGCAGGCTGCTCGCGGGCGGGGGGGGGGGGGAGGACACAGCAGGAGGGGATGAGTTAGCACAGCTGCCTGGAGGACTGGAGCGACAAGCCGTTCAAGGCTGGAATGGCGGAGCCTGACTCCCGAGTACCTGGCGAAATGGCACCGGCGGTCGGGGGCCGTGCATCTGCCGGGGCTGCGTGTGCCACACGGCTGCAGTGCCAGGGAGAGCTCGGCACGGCTCGGCTCAGCTGGCTGCGTGGTAACAGCCAGGAAAGACGCACGCACGCAGGCAGTAATGAGCCAGGGAAGAATAGCAGGGCTGGGGAGTTGCAGTTGACCTTCCCAGTGCAGCTGGCGTTCTCCTTTCCTCTCCCGCCCCGCCCTGCGCTGATATGGGTGCCGGCAGCTGGCTATGTTTGCTGGAGGCTTTTGCATTCCACTTCTTGGGTCACTCGCCTTCTAGACCTCTCCAGGGAGTGAGGCTGTTGGGAGCTGGAGCAAACAACTGGAGGGCTCGGTGGGGGACAGACCCCAGCGTGGGGGGGGGAGAGGGCTCCCAACACCATGGCCAAACTCCTCTTGCTGCCCCCCCCCCCGGCTCCCCTTGGGGTGAAGGATTGTGAATGTTGCATGTGAATTCCTGTAAGAAATGGGATAAGTGTTTGCTTCCTTGTCTGCGTGGCCCTGAGCGTCCGTGAGGGGCGGGCAGGTATTTCAAGCACCAAGGCAGGTTGGCTCCCATCCCCGGGGGGCGGCTATGGTTTTTTTTTTTTTTCCCCCGCCCCCTCCCACCATGCGGGCACATGTTTGCCTCTTGGGGCAATTCCTGGGGTGGGCGTCAGTGAGATGCCAGGGTCTGGGAAGCAGGGTACTCCAGTTAGGCATAGGGAAAGCCTGGGGCGTGGTATTGACTGGGCATTGCCTGTATCATGGCAGGGGGCCCGCTAGGTATGTCATGGTAGCCTGGGAGGTACCCCCGCCTGGTGGTCGGTGGCGGAGAGAAGCCAAGGGAGGGGTGAATGGGGGTTTCACATGACACAGTGGCAGGTGGAAATCGGGGTGCGGGTGAGGCCTGTCCTGGAAAGGAGAAGGAAGTCGGCCCCGTCCCTGCTTGGTGGGTTCCCTGGTTCTGAGCAGGCAGAGCTGCCCAGCTGGAGCAGCCGCATTGTTCCTGGGCTGGCCTGGTTAATGTGTACTGGAATGCGCTGTGGAATTCTCCCTGGGAAGATTAAGGGTCTATGTGAAGCCACAACAGCGCAACATGATTCAGTGCTGAAGGGAGAAGGGGAGGGGTAAGTGTGGGGCAGGGAGGAGGAAGAAGGTCCGTGAGGGCCAGGCTCCCCCAGGGAGCCCGGCTGCATGGGGGAAGGTCAGGTTTGGCCAGATGCAGCCCCTCCACCCTCCCTCCAGCGCTTTGCACATTAATGCAAATGCACAGGCCTGAGTGGTTCATTAGCAGCGTGTGGAATGGAATAATGCATCCGCATCCCATTAGCCTAATGAAAAAAGGGAACGGGCACCTGGAACAAAGCTGCCGACTCTTGGCTAGTGTCCTGGAGCTGGCGGCGCTGGGGCCCCCGCTTGCATCAGCCGGGTAACTTCAGCGGGCGCATCCTTGGGGGCCGGGGATGCCCAGCTCCCTGCGAGGGGAGGCCAGTGAGAGGTGCCCGCTCTGGACAGGACAGGGACACACATGGACAGCTTCCCTGGTGCCTCCGTGGGGGAGCGTCTCCTCAGTCTGTGCCAGGCCCAGATGGCCCAGTGTGGGGTGGATCAGGCAAGGGTGGGCAGTTGAGCAGGGAGCCTCCACCCTGCAGAACAGTACCCTTGGCCCCTGGCCTGCTTCTGTGGCTCCCCCACGGCTCTGACCCTCGGGGCGCCTGGGAATCAGTGCCACCTCCCTGCCACCCCCTGGTTCTAATGGCCCATGCAGCTTGCTGGCTGTGTTGGTGTCTGGACTGGGGCCCAGGGAGCACTGGGGCCAGTGAGCGCGGTGGGTGTGACCTGGAGCTTGGAGCACTCATGGCCCCCCCATGAACTGGCCACATCCTGATTAGGACGATGCCGGGATTTACTCTGACAAACTTGCTCCATTTGCTTTGCAGCGTCCCCGAGTGCTCAGCAGGGCGGAGGCTGCTTGGACTCCGCACAGGACCACGCAGGAGCAGGGGCTGGAGGGGGGGAATTTGGCTCCTCTCCTCCCAGCAGGAGGGGCCGTCCAGACGTGGAGGAGTGTTAGCAGACAGCTCCTGCCCTCCTCCCTTCGCCCAGCCTCTCCCAGCAGGCGGCGTGTTAGGTGTGTGGGAGGGAGCGGGGCAGGAGCAGGGGGTTCCCAGTAGGCGGCGCTGGAGGGGAGCGGGGCAGAAGCAGGGGGCGCTGGAGGGGAGCGGGGCAGAAGCAGGGGGCGCTGGAGGGAGTGGGGCAGGAGCGTCCCAACAGGGGGCGCTGGAGGGGAGCGGGGCAGGAGCAGGGGGCGCTAGAGGGGAGCAGAGCAGAAGCAGGGGGTTCTGGAGGGGAGCGGGGCAGGAGCAGGGGGTGCTGGAGGGGAGCAGGGGAGAAGCAGGTGGCGCTGGAGGGAGTGGGGCAGGGGCAGGAGGGTCCCAACAGGAGGCGCTGGAGGGGAGCGGGCCGGGGGCTGCCCGTCGGCCCCAGCAAGTTTTGAATACAGCAAAGCAAAGCCCAGCTCCCCCTGCCAGAGTGCCCGGCTCCGCTGGGCAGTCGTTCTGAGGCGGGCAGAGAAATGCCCTGGTCTCCGGGGCTGGGAGAGGGGAGGCTGAAGGATTAGGAGAAGCGTAGCCAAACAAACCAGGCTGTGCCGGAACCAATTAGCCTCTAGCAGGCAGCGTTTCAGATGCTGTTATTTCTGCCTCTGCTCTCCCTCCTTCTGTGTCTCTCTGCCATTCTCTCTCTCTCTCTGGCTCCGCGTCCCTCCCCTTCCCCGCACGCCCGCCCGCCCGCCCCCAGCATCTCCTCTGTCTCCATTCCTCGCCGTGTCGGAGCTTGTTTTGGGCAGCGCAGGGTTGGAGTGAGTCACACCGCGCCACGCGGAGGGGATTCGAGGAGACGTCTGCTGTCGCTGGGCTTTGGGCCGCTCTGGTACCGTGGGTGGAGAGCGGTGTGTGTTTTGTGAAACCCCCCACCTCTTCACCTGCCCGCCCCCCACCCCGTCGCCCGCCAGCACGGCCAAGGGGGGGGGGTGTCTCTTGGCCGAGGCAGCCGGCGGCTGAGTCACGGATGAAACTTTAGAGCCGTTGGAACTTCCTCCACCAGGCCCCGTGCTGGGGGAAGTGGTTTATCGGGGCGACTGGGCCGGGCATGTGGTTACCCAGTTTCCAGACTGGGCCCAGCGCACCGGCGTGAAACAAGGGCTTTATATAGAAGCCCGGCTCTGAGGCGAAGGAGGAGAGATGTCTCTCCCATCTGGGGGGGTGAGGCGGCCTAGTATTTCCTGCTGGCCCCCTCCCCTGCTGATCACAGCCATCTCCTCCCCTCGCCTTGAGCTGCACTGGTAAGATATTGCAGTGCCACTGGATCAGGAGGAGATTTAGGTCAAGTGCTCAAGTGAGTGGAAACAGCCATCTGTGTGGGGAGAGGCCAGGCCATCCGGAGCCCAAGGAGCCGATGGCCAGCGTTGCAGAGCAGGCCTCAAGGTGGGGGAGGAAGAGAGCCAGGCAAGGGCGCTGGCTTAAAAAGGCGCCGCAGACTCGACGGAACGGGCGCTCTTCCCGTCTGCGGGCTCGCGGCCTCCCTTTGTCTCCTTCCTGCAAAATAAAAATAACCCCCCCCCACCACCACCACCACCATGCACACGCACGCTGGCAGGGCTGCTGTCAAACGGAGGGGGAAAGCTGCCGGAGCTGCCTTGGCCCAGATCCAAGACCCTCCTGACATCTAACAGGAAGGTGTGTGTTTGGGGAGGGGGGAGGATAAAGCGATCTGAGTGCCAGGCAGAATTAGGCCTCGATCCCAGCCCTCTCCTGGGGCAGGCTTGCAAATCTCCCTGCTGATAATGATCTAAACCAGGAGGAAGCATGGCCTAGTGCGTGGAACAGGACTCCTGGGTTCAGGCAGGGAACGAGGGTGGAGCAGTGGGGGACTGGGAGTCAAGATTCGTGTATGTTCTCCCAGCCGTGGGAGGGAGTGTGGTCGGAGGGTGTTGGGGAAGAAGGTATTTTCTTACCGTGAGTTAGCCAACGCAAGGTAAATCGTAGTGAAGACAAGGCCGTTTGTAGGGTTCACGTGTGAGCAGATCGGGGCAGACTCCGGGGGCTCTAGGGTTTGCCCCAGCCTGCGAACACATGGGAAGACCAAGCCGGGGTAATTTTAAACTAGACTTTTACCTCATGTCAATTACCCGGTAGCTAAGGCCACACCTTTGTCCTGGTGAAGACCAGGCCTGAAGGTTAGAACCAGGGCCTGGGAATCAGGACTCCTGGGTTTTCTTTTTGACTCTCACTGACTCATTGGGCAAGTCACGTCACACCTCTGTGCCTCAGTTTCCCCATCTGTAAATACTATGAGCTTCAGTAAGCCTGTACCACCCTCCCCAGAAGGTGGCATTATATGCGTGGGCGTATATTGCTGTAGTGTTTGAAGACCCCCAATCAGGTCCCCTCCGTTGTGCTAGTCAGAGGTTTACAATGTTCTTAAAAGGTCTTTGAGATCCTCAAGGGCAAGGCACCAGAAGAAGGTAAAACAGTGTCGTGAGTAAGTTCCCAGGCATCTGAGAAGGGCAGGATGTTGGGACCGCAAGGGATCATCCTCTGGGTAGGAAACCAGAGTCTGGCATTTTCTGTCCTTCACCTGCCGTTCTTTAACCGTCTGTGTTTCCTGTGGAGTTCTTTAATTTTCTGATTGCGTGCATGCATGTGACGGAAAAGAGGAAACCCTTAAAAATCCTGCTGTGGGCGGGCATATGCAAACCAGGCTCTTCCCTGCAGGTGGCACTGACGTGGGGTTGTGGGGCTGGCCCGGGCCTGCTGACTCAGCGTTCCGAAGGCAGCTGGGTCACGGGAGATTTCCTGTCCCGCAGTTTTTGGGTGATCGCGTAATCTCCAAAGTTAGAGGTGTGTGTAGGCGGGGGGCGAAGGAAAAAGCCTTTCTGTGCCATCTTGTCCCTTCCTCCAGACCCGGAGCTGCGTTAGTCACTGCAGCGCTTTGCCCAGCCTTGTTCCAAATGGCCCAAGCCGAGGGGGCTCTCCTGCCCCCTACGTGGGAGGCCGTTCCCCAGGCTAATGGATCCATCGCACTGCTAAGAAGCTTTGCCCTGTTATTCAGCCTATTTACGTGGTCATTTCATCCCCATTTGCTATGGAGGTGAAGCATTGGCTCGGCCAGTGTGTAGCTGTTTCCTGAGGACGGGGTTTGTCTTGGTAGAGTGGGGTTATTTTGGGGGGCAGGGGATGGTGAGATCCCAGTGCACACTTAGGTCTTGGTCCTTCCCAGAAGCTGGGAATGGGCGACAGGGGCTGGATCACTTGATGATTCCCTGGTCTGTTCATTCCCTCTGGTGCACCTGGCACTGGCCATTGTCGGAAGACAGGACACTGGGCTAGATGGACCATTGGGCTGACCCAGTGTGAACATAATGGCCGTATATGGCCATTCCTAGGTTCCTATGTCCTTCAAACTGCTGCCAGCGGCTGGACCCCAGCACCCGCTCCGAGTCGCACCGATGTCAGGCCCTGCTGGCCCTCCCCCCGCGTGACGCCCGCTAACCCAACTGGGAGGAGAGGCTCCCCAGTGCAACGTTCTGCTTTTAAACTGAGCCGCTCTCTTGCCATTCAAACCGGGCTCCCAAGCCAGCCCCGTCGCTGGGGGGGGGGGCTTTGTCCTTTCCGTTTCCTTGCGTGATTTCGGTGGCTCTGTGCAGCTTTGCGGAATCTCCACTAGGAGCGTGATTTGATTTGATTTTCCCTCCAGGAGTCCTCGCTCCACTTTGCACTTGTTCTGCTGGCTCTGTGTGGCCCAGGGGGTGAGCAGCACCTCCAAGGAGGAGGTGTGCGGGCAGCCGGTTTGGTGCTGGGGAGGGGTAGTTGGGGCAGGAGGAGATGGCGTCGCACATGTGTGTCCGGAGGGATTGTGTGGGGCGGGTAGGGAGAAGGGGGGGGTCTGGGATGGATGGAGAGACATATGGGGCAGTGATGGGGGACTGGGTGAGAAAGAGGTGGTGTAGGGTGCTGTGGGGGAGGTACCATGGGAGCTTAGTGCTGGGGGAAGGTTGGGGTCAGGGGGTGGGGTGGTGGTTAGGGGAAGGGAGTGACTGTGTTGATTTCCCCGAAGCAGGGGATCCTTGGGGAGTGCAGTGGCTGGGGGCCGGCGGGTGGAAAGGGTCCGTGGATTCCAGGAGCTGCCAGTTCTTTAAAAGTCTCGGAGGGCTCCATTAATTCTTTAAATATCCAGCCTTTCCAGGTGGGTTTTGTTGAAAATTAATTTCCGGAGCTATTTTAATTTCGCTGTAGTTAATTTGCTGTTTATTTTAATTAATTAACGTCGGGTAAATCTCCTCCCGAGCATCCCGCAGCCATCTGTGGTGGCCGAACCCGGGTGGGAAGGGTGTGGGGAGGGAGGGGATCGCGGGGGCCAGGGGCGCAGGAGGGAATCTTAGCCCCCTGCCCCATTCCTCTGTCCCGCTCGGTCTCTTGCCCCTAGAATGGCCTGGAGGATTTGGCTCTCGACCGGAGAAACGCATTGGGAGAGATTAACTGGAGAGTCCACTCTGTGTCCAGCTGTGCTGTGGGTCTGGCGCCCCAGGTCATGATGGCCCATCAGCAGCAGGAGGCAGCGATGCTCCAGGTCCCTGCTCCATCGCCCAGGGAGGAGCCTTCGGCTCCTTGAAGTCAAGCTGAGGGGCAGTGTGGTCCAAGAGGTAGAGCGCTGGCCTGGCCGTCAGGGGATCTGGGTTCTGTTCCTGGCTCTGCTGGGTGACCTGGGGCCAGACGTAAGCTCGTCAGGGCAAGGATTGTGTGTGTGTGTGTGTGTTTGTGCAGCGCCTAGCACAACTCCCTCCCTGCCCCGGAGATCGGCTGGGGCCTCGAACCACCTGCTCCCCAGCTTCTCGCAAGGGGATAGAGCCCCAGGGCGGGGGGGCTAGCGGGGAGAGGAGAGCAGGGAGCTGTGGCAGGCACAGGGTCTGCAGGAGCAGTGAGGAGGCTGGGGGGTGGCGGGGCCAGGGACCGGGGAGTGTGCAATGGGGCTCTACCTCCTAACCCCTTTGTGACCCCTGGGGAGGAAACGGGGGTGTCCCCCAGGAGCTCCCTGCGCCTCCAGTACTGGGTCCCCCTGCCCCAAAGGCTGCTGGGCCTGGCCTGTTTCATCCCCTCGTGCAATGCATAGTCCCCCTGCCCCGGGCTGCTGCTCCTGAGGAGCATCAGCAGGCCAGGCTGCTGTTGAGAAGGGCCGGCAGGCCCCGGGTGTGTCTCTATCCTCCGCCCGGGGGCTCAGGCCAGCGGCACCGTGTGGCTCGTCTCCTTCTGAGTCGGGCTCCCCCTGCCAATTCCACGCCGCCCCCTAGGCCTCCCTCCTCAGAGCCCCACCTCGCCCCTCGGCTCCCGCTGTCCGGGCCTGACCTCACGGGTCCCCTGCGTTCATTGCGGGTGAATGCTGGGAATGAACTCTAGTCATCGGGGGGCTATCGGGGCCCACAACAAATAAACCAAACCGTGTGATGCTCCCAGATGCACCCCTGCCTGGGTTTGTGGCCTGGCTAATTCCGGAGAGGACAGTGGGAACAGCAGGGGCTTTGCAGCCCTCACGGGGCAGAGCCCCTGGCCCCGATCCTGGGCTGCGTTCGAACCCCTTTCCCCCTCTCCTGTGCTGTAGAAGGGCTGGAAAGCAGATGGGTCCCCTTGCTGGGAATTCCCCCACAACCAAGAGGTGGGGCAGGGTAGGTCAGGTAGAACAGACCGATGCTGCCCCCCTCTGCTGGCTTGGGAGGGGGTGTGGCCAGAGCACTGTTTCCCTGCTCGCCCGGGGTGCTGGAGTGGCCCGAAGAGGCCATAACTTAAAGCAGCGTCTGGGGCTACCCTGCCTTACATGAGCAGCCAGGCAAACCCTCAGCCAAGCCCAGAATTCAAGGCGCACAAAGGTGGCTCCTTCCCCCAAATTTGGGCCCTGGCCCATCTGGCAGTGCCCCGCACATTTTGGGCACTTGAGGTGACAACCGCTGTTCTCTCCAGCACTGGGGCCGTGTGGGGCTCTGCGTGGACAGATAAAAAGGCCCATTTCTGACCTCCAGGAGCTTGCAATCTGACTTAGACTCAACGTAAACCCGAGCCCTGGGCCATAACATGTTGCAACAGCTGTGCTCGCTCCAGCCAAATTGCTGGGCTGACTTCAGTGGTGTCCTGAGAACGTGGAGGTGGAAGGGAGTGGTGAGGGTCTCCGTGCGTTTGCAGAGAGCTAGTCCTGGTGCCCAGGGCACTGGTGAATCCATGGAGACCCTCACAACACCTTGCAGTTACTCAGGGGAAGCTGGGCTCTGGACCAGCGGGGTCCCTGGAGTCTTTCCCTGAGCGTTGGAGGGTGGGGTCCGTCCAGAGATCTTTCCCTTGCAAAGCAGTCCAAAGAATGGAGGAGTTGAACTTGCCGGTGGAAACCTAAATCTCTGTAGAATGGAATCGACCCAAGGGGATGCCGGGCCAGGGCGCCGTCTGCAAGCACACGCGCGCTCGGTGCACGCCAGGGCCTTGACTTCCCTGATCCGGGGGATCCAAGTGCGGGAGGCTTTGAGGAGGCTGCTGCTAAGAGGTGGCAGGGATGTGCCGAGCCGGGAAGGGTTAATGGCACCAGGACTTTCGGAGAGTCCCCCTCCCTCCCCTGCCTGCCTTGTGTTCTTGGCAGGAGGCTCCCCTAGATAAGGGGAAGTGCACAGGGGGGAGTCGACCAGAGAGAGCCCTGGTGCTGGCAAGGAAGCAGAGACCTTTATTCAAACTATGTGTCTGGAACCAGCCTCCGGGAGCAACAGAGAGAGACAACAACAGGGACCCAGGGGTGTGGTGGGGGAGGGAAACGCCTGCCTGCCTGTTACATTTCACCCTCCGGCCCAACCGTCTGGTGAACGGCAAAGCAGGCTGGGCTGGTGGGGAGGCAGGGAGGGAGCAGAACTGTGTCTGTGCCTAAAGTGAGTCCAGATCCGCTCAAACCGCAGGGCTTTGGAGGCACTGCCTGTCCTGAGCGCTGGGTGCACAGCCAGCCTCTGCAGAGAGCAAAGCTCCTAGGCTGCAGTCGTCTGCCTGCCTGCCCCTGCCTCGGCTGGCCGCTTCGTCTTGGAGTGCAGAATAGCCCAGCTCCCCAGCCCTCCGCGCGCAAGTGGGAAGGCGTCTCCCCAGCGTGCAGAGGAGCGCTGTATGGCTTAGCGAGGAAGGAAGCACGGCCTCATGGTTAGAGCAGGGCGAGGAGGCAGGCGACCAGAGTGCTTTGCCGCAGACTTGCTTGGGGCCGTTGGACAAGTCACCTTGTAGGGGCTGATTTGCAGAGGTGCCAAGCAGCCACGAGGGATTTTGCCTGGAGCTGGCTGTGCTCAGCACCTTTGAAAATCAAGCCCTTTAATCACTCTGTGCCTCGGTTTCCCCATCTGTAAAAGAGGGATATTACTGAGCTGTGCTCTGCTGGGGAGAGGGGCTGAGGAGTCATTCATTAATGTTTGAAAAGCGCTTAAATAATTCACCACAGTCAGTGGCAAAAGAAACCTGGCTAGTGCATCAAGCCCCCTGCATCAGCCTCTCTCTGCGTCCCTGAGCGTCACTCACAGCAGAGCGCATAGAGACAGGAGGGGAGCAATCCGGAACTAGGAACCTAAATGGGTCAGAGCCTAAGGGTGCTGCAGGGAGGGGATCCTGCAGTCTGGGCTATGCCCCGGGCAAGTCTGGGCTGGAAAGTGCTTACGGGTAGCCCCAGTTATGATGGTGGTGTTTCCAGAGCATCCCCTTTGCATGTGTAAATCCTCTCCGTTAGCCCAGGAACGGCTGCCCTCGCCCATGCAAATGCACATATAAGCAGATGCATTTGCAGATCCAGTCCACTTGCAGATTACTGGGGGGAATTACTGCTGATTTATTACCAATTCCTTATTTGTATTCTGGTTGTGTCCACAGGCCTTAAAGTAGGATCAAGGCCCCATTTTACCAGGCCCTGGGCAAACATGGAGAGAGAGGCCTTGTGGAAAACGTGGAAGATACTGAAACGATATGACTGCCATAGTACTTTGCACGTGTATAGAACCGTTTGTGCTTACTGTGTCCTTACTTAAGCAGATGGTGTGGCCAACTGGCTCGAGCACTGGACTAGGACTCCGGATACCTGGGTTGTGTTGCCAGTTGCCTGGAGGGTGTAAAATGGAGCTGTTGATACTGACTCCTTTGTAAAGTGCTTTGAGATCGGTTGATGAAAAGTGCCATAGAAGAGCTAAGAATCATTATTATCAGGCTCGCAGAGGCGAAGTGATTTGCCCAAGGTCACACAGTGAATCAGTGGTGGAGACGGAAACAAAATCCATCCCTGCTCTGGCCACTTGCTCATCCACCACAATCGATCTGTTTGGTAACACCACGCTACACGCTTGTTGCAAGGCCCCACTGAAGTTGCTTGGATTTAGTGATTCGTGTCAGAAGTTTGGCTGAGGCCCGAGAACAGGGCTGGTTGAATTATTTCGTTTTTGATGAAAATGGCTTTTTTTGGGGTCAAAATAGAAATTTCTGTGGAAAAATGTTGATTTTGAGAAAATGGTGTGTGTGTGGGGGGGGGGTGGCTTCGCCAAGAAACGGCACATTTTCTGGTTCTAGCAACTGAACATTTTCAGCCAAATCCCTGCGAAATTTTCAGCTTTGGCAGCCCGAAACTGAAGCCGCTTGCAGAAAAACGTCCATGAAAATGAATTTCGTTTTCCATTTGGGGGGAGGGAGGGGGAGAGAGACACAAAAGCGTCTGCGGCCGTGTTCTACAAACAAACCTGTTGCATGAGCCTGGGCTGTATCAAAAGTTCCCGAAACGTGGGGATTTCGTTCGGATTTTGGAGCTTGAATTTCAGTTTCGCTCAGAGAAATGCATAGTGAGTGTGAGAATGTATGCGAATTCCTATGACTCAAACTTGAGGAGAGGTTCCTACATCCCCCCTGTGAACTGAAGATTGTCCCCGCCCTCCGTTCTGCCGGGCTCCAGGAATCTGCAATGCATTACTCTTTGCCTCTTCTTTATCTATAAAGAACGTTGCCATGAGAATGGGATCTTTGTTTCACAGGGTGCATCTACACTAGGCGAGCAAGCTGCTGCAAGGACGCGCTACTGGCACGGAGTGGCTTGTCCTTGTATCGGGTCAGTGAATCCAACCCAGCATCTGACGGAAATGCTTTCGCTCCTTCACACGCGGTGCACACAGCCTGGCTGCGCCGGTGCATTGTGGGATGCCTGTGGCACCCAGCGCAGTTGCTGGGAGCAGAGGCTTTTGGGTAACTTCCAAATGCGGGACGGAGTTAGGAGGAACAGCTGAACGGAGAGCCTGGGTTTTTGTTTGGGTGGTTTTTTCCCCCTAGCCACACTGGGGAGAAATCCATTATACGAGGCATCCGCTCAGCCAGAGCCGAGATAAAGGGCTCGTCCCCCGGCGTTGCAGCCAATGCTTGTGAAAGGCCCGGATGGCTGGGCCTGGGCGCATGGCACTGCCAGCTGAGGTCATTCCAGGCAGTGGTGGAGATGGCCTGTTCTGTTGCCTGCCCGTGCTGGGAAGCTACTGACAGGGATACTCCTGGGCAAACAAAAGGGCTTGTGCCTTGAACTCCATTGCAAGGCATGGGGTCGGGAGAGCACTTAGAAGGGAGGGGCAGTGCGTTATTCACAAAATGGGGCCTGTCCCTGCTCAGGGGCACCTGGCCCCTCCAGACCAATAGGATTTGGGTCTCAGGTGGGCAGCAGGCTTGCAGGATACCTTAAAAAGCGCAAAGCTCCTGTTTTCATGCAAATTCCTTTTGTTCAGAGTGAGCTGGGAAGGCTGGAGGAGGGCGGGGGGGGGGGGGGGAGGGGATGACCTCTGGAGAGACAGGGGTCATCATTCAGCTGGAGTCAAGATTCAAACCTAGTGCTCCGTGGGGCTCTCCTCCAGTTATAATCAGGAGAAAGGGCCGCCTGTGCTCGGAAGAGGCCCGCCGCTGGGACAGCCGGGCTGACCCTATTCCAGCCTGAGAGTCCTCGACATCCTACGACCAAAGCATCAGGGACGCTGGAGCTCCGTGGGCAAAGAAACCGCGACCCTGGTCCTAGACCTCGCTGTAGGCAAAGCCAGGGGTCTCTTGCTCCATTGGCAAAGGCCTCCCAGATATTAGAAGGTATTAATCAGGAGAGCGGCTCTCTGTCCTCACCTTATCTCTGTCCGTTCCTGGGCAGATCACGTGTCCCTTCACCGAGCAGGGAGTTGTGGGAGACAAGCTCAGGCCATGGAGATAGAAGGTGCCTCTGTTTTTGCGGGTCCAGCTTGAGACACCTTGAGCCTGGCTCTCAGAGGGGCCAGACCTGAGCGGCTCTACACACTTCCCGAAACCAGGCCCCTGGTGTGTCTCAGGGGCTCCTGAAAGAGCAGCCAAGAACGCTAGACATCTGAGTGCGTCGCCGTTGGACGTTGGAGCCACGCAATAGCCAGCGTGTCTGGATAGGGCTCTCCAGAAGCCATCCTTGGAGATACAGAAAGGCGCTAAGCCCTGACAGCGGGCAGGGCAATCCCGGTATATAAAAACTGGGGTCCTGGAGTCCCACGGGGCTACTCCCAGGAGGAAGGGCTGTGGGGTCAGGGCCTGTACGTGCGGTAGCCTGTGGAATCTGGCAGACTCTCAGGGGCCGTGAGAGCGAAGCTCAAGGGGTTTGGATTATGGTCAGAGGAGCGCTGATAGATGCATATACATGCTGCAGCCTTCATAGCCATTGAGGGCAGGAGGGACTCTTACCATCCCCTGGTCTGATCTCCTGCAGAGCACAGGCTGTAGCAGTGCCCCCAGCGATTCCTGCATCACGCCCCATTTCCTGTTCATACAGTGAATGGATCCCCGGGAGTCTTAACCAGGCACCCGTTCGGGTGGATGCACCCTCCCTCCGCACGGGGCTGGCCTCGGCGTGACGTTTGGCCCTGGGCAGGGCTGCTGTGGTACGTGGGAGATGTTCCGAGACCCCTTCGCGCCAGTCCGAGCTCAGGGCAGCGCAGGAGCGGCTCTTAGCGGGGTTTGCGGCAGGAACGCAGTCCATCAGGATACGATTCACCTTTGGCAATTTCCTCCCGGTTCTCCAGTCAGCCACAAAATGATATTTCGTAGTTTTGACATCAGGGCCTGTGAAATGTGACTTCATTCCTAGCCGGCAGCGGAGTAGGTTTGTACACAGGCACCGGTGAGCTATTTAGAGTGTGACCTTTTCGGGGCAGAGGGTGTCTTGCTCCATCTGAACAGCACCTCACACGGCGGTGCCCTGATCTTGCCTGGAGCCTCAACAACATGACTGCAATCCAAATAATTAGAAATACTCCTATTTTGTGCGTCTGTCTGTCTAATTAATCTCATAGGAAACTAGAGTTTGCCAGACCAGCGCCAAGCTAACATCTAAGAGTGGCCTACGAGCATCGTCCCATAATGCACCTGATCTGTTGTGCATCTCTGTAGATGGTGAAGTAAGAGCAACTTCTTCCTGACCCCTGAGGTGCCCAGCTCCTACCCTGAAGCCTGGAACTGGATCACCCTTAGCCTGTATATAACGGATAGTGGTGGTAAAAATTATCCAGCCCTTTTCAAATCCAGCCACGGCACATGACCCCGAAACCTCCACTGTTCCCATAGGAACCGTGCCTAAAGAAGCAATGTCTTTACCTGGCTCTATCTTTAGTGACCCCCTCATTCTCTAATGATGGCGCCGCAAAGCAAAGGGGCGTCTGATCTGCCCTTCGCAATCGCAGATCCGTGCACTAAGCCTCCTGGTCTAAAATGTAAATAACCCTCTAATTTCTGAAGCTCTTCGGCCTGGGCCACTCCCATCCTTGACTTGCCGACCTTTCTTCAGCCTCTCCTGCCCCCTTTAAGTTGAGGCAGCTGAACCTGGGTGTCGGAGCTCCCCCTGTTCTGCTCCTGTTTGTACCGGGGTAACGGCAGGTGTGATTTTAGAGACCGGAATTCCACCCATTGCTGGAAATGAGCGAGCCCTGATTGATCTTAGCGGTTGTCTTCTGGCAGCACCTAGGAACCCGAACCAGGGAGCAGGACCCCATTACGCCAGGGCCTGTACAAACACATAGAAAAGACCGTCCCTGGCATGCCAAACCTACAGTATAAATAGTCAGGCCAGACGAACCGATCTAGACAAACAGCTTGTCAGCTGTACAGCCCTTGTAAGCTACTGTCCCTCCCCACTTTTCCCCTCCCCAAACAAGTTTCCCGACTATCAGGCTGCCACAGCCGACCTTCTGCCCAATCTAATCTGTCTTGCATTATTTCCTGTCTCTTTATTAATGCACCCAAGCCTCCTGTTTGCTTCTTTCACTGGAGTAACCACAAGAGGGAAGTTGGAGTGCTCGATGATCCTGTCAGAGCACGGAGAGATGTGTATAAACTCATTCATGGGTCTCCTGCCTTGTGATCTGTGGAGTCAGAAGGCTTTCTCTGGGACGTAGCTTGCACTGACCACTGTCAGAGCCGAGACGCGGGGCTAGATGAACCGTGGGTTTGATTCAGTCTAGCGAGCCCTATGCTTCTATTGCAATTTATTTTTTAACAAGAAGATCATGCTTTTGATCAGAGCCCAGAATGCTGTGCCCTTTGCCCTATGGCAGGGTGGCTGTAAGGTTCTGAGAGACCCGCACAGGAGGAAAGTTGCATCAGGATTTGTCTTCTAACTAGAGCTGGGCTTTTCAAAGCAGCCTAAGGGATTTAGGCACCCACCTTGCACTGACTTTCACCTGCCTGAGGGCCCTTAGCCTGGATTGGTTTCATGCACGGCTGAAATGCGGCTAGTGGTGGGGTGGGATTGTGAGGAGAGTTAAGCCCGGTCTGCACCGGAATGCAAAATGGTGCTGCCTCCAGCCATTCTGGAAAGCTGTTCAACGGATGGGCTCTCTGCCGTTTGATAAGTCCGTGCTGCCGGCCGGCCTCTGGGAAGGAGGGGAGTTTTGCTACAGCATCCCCGCCCAGAGCTGGGTTTGGACTGGGCGGGAGGGGCTCCTGCAGCAAAAATGAAGTCAGAGTCTGGCTGGGGAACGTTTTTCCCCAGCTCGAGTTGGGCGGAGGAGATAGACCCCACCCCCGAAGAGAGCAATTGCTGCTCGTCCAGGAGAAACTGGCTGGGTAATTGCACACGGGTGGTAGCAGTAGTGTAGACAGGGCACAGGCACTTTTAACCACTCTCACTTAACCCTGCTCCAAGCAGATCTACCCCTGTCTATACTAGTGCTCTCCTCCCATTGCTGCCGCTGGTGGCGCCACCTCTGTGGAGAACCCCGAAAGGCACTAGCAGAGACGCAGCCTAGTGAATTATCTCAGTCCATTCTGTGGTCCTGGTCCCCCCACCTCGTGTTGATGGCATCGTTTCACCTCCCCGTTTGCCAGCACTTCATGTGAACATAACCCAGGTTCCTGCCGTGCTAGGACGCAGCCGTGCTCAGACACGATCTCGCGCTCCAGAGTGGAGGTGAAATTCAACCCGGTATAAATGGCTTTGCTCCGCGGCGGTCGTGATCTCCACCAGCTGAGGCCTAGTCTACACTACGACTTTAATTCGGATTTAGCTGCGTTAATCCGAATTAACCCTTCACCCGTCCACACTACAGAGCCAGTTAATTCGAATTAAAGGGCACTTAAAATCGATTTCTGTACTCCACCTCGACGAGAGGAGTAGCGCCTAAATCGATTTTGTTAATTCGAATTAGGGTTAGTGTGGCCGCACACCACCGAATTACTGTGGTTAAAGTAATGGGGTAGTGTGGCCGCACACCACCGAATTAATGTGGTTAAAAACCGAATTAATGTGCTTAGTGTGGCCGCGCACAATCTAATTTATACAACCTGTTTCCCAAATTCGAATTATCTAAATTCGGATTAATCCTGTAGTGTAGACATACCCTGAGACTCTGGCCCGTTGGCTTCTCTGGGTTGGAATGCTCCAGCGGCGTGGGTTACCTGTGCAGGAACCCAAGTGGGCTTTGTGGTTAGGCCAGCACATATGGGCCTGTTGTGGGAGACGAAGCCAAACGCTGAGCGGCTGTAACCACTTAAGCCATGGGGTAGTTGGGTCTAACTTTGCCCTTTGAAATCATCCTGCTGCCGTAAAAGAGGTTTTGATGATGATGATGATGATTGATGATGATTTTTTATTATTGCAAATTTTAAATAAACTGGAGGGCTGGGACTCAGGAGACCCGGGGTTTCTTCCCAGCTTTACCCCTGCCCTGTTAGGTGACCTTGAGCAAATCATGTCCCCGCTCTGTGCCTCAGTTTCCCCATCTGTAAAATGGGGGTAATGCTACTGATTCTCCTTTGTAAAGCGCTGGTGAAAAGCGCGGTATGAGAGCCAGGTGTTGTTATTGTGGGGAAAATGGTATATCCACAGCCCACCGCCGCTGACTAGTGCTGGCAGATCAGCTGGTGGGACTGTAGGAGCACAGTGGCTGGGGGGTGTCAGAGCTTATGAAAAGGTTCTGGGCGGAGGGTTTTATTTTAGAATGCCGTCTCTGGACATGGGCCAGAAAGGACCCCGGAGACCTAAAATAAAATATTTTCCCAGTCGGATGCCTGTGATTGGAGGATCTGCTGCTGCCATTGTTCTGAGTGGGGTTTTGCAGCTGTGTGTCTCCGGGTGACAACCCTGCATGGTTGTGTGTGTGCGCAGTGAGAATAATTGGAACGTCTGGAGCACTTTTGCTTGCGAGGGTCTCCAAGTGCTTTTAAAAAAACGTCCCTTTGTTAATCATCACAGCTTGATGCAACCGCCTGACCCCTGCTTAACAAATGGGGAAACTGAGGCAGAGAGCAGGGCGGGGATTTTTCTACGATGACACGGGGGGCTTGGTGGAAGACATGGGAATAGAACCAAGGAATCTTGACTCCCAGATGCCAGTGGCTTTCACTCTAGCTGTCGGGTATCCTGGTTTGATGGAGGCAGGGACTGTCTTTCATGATATGTTTGAAGAGCGCTCAGCACAATGGGGACCTGATCCTGACTGCCTTTAGGAACTTACAAAATAGTATTTTCACTTCTTGTGGTGTCGCTTTAGGATATGAGATGTATGTCACACACTCACGCATGTTTTACAGTTGTAGGAGCGTATGAATAGCAGTTAGAGCAGGGGAAATGAGAACTGGGACTCCTGGGTTCTCTTCCTAGCTCTGCCATTGATTTGCTATGTAGCCCCGGTCACTGCCCCCTCTCTGCCTCCATCTGTAAAATGGGGGTGCTAACCAACCCGCCAAGATACTGGCGGGGTTCTGGCTGCCAGTGTTCAATTTCCAGATGAATGACCATCTGCAGAGGGCTGGGGAGTCCCCAGGTGAAAGGCATCATCGTAACTTAAAATGTGCTTTTCCCCCCCAATTTGTAGCACTGAAGTTAGTATCCGAAGTGTCTCTGCCACCTCTCAGCAGGCAGCTGAAATCTACAAGGGAGATCGCGTCCTTGCTCTGGTGGATTTTCCCCACTGTCTCCCTCTGTGGAAAAGGGGGGGGTCGGAGTGCTGGAAATCAGGAAAGAGGGAGTTAGAAGAGAGCCTCCCTTTGAAAACCCTAACCTTATTTTCCCAGGTCCAATGCCAGTTTCCATGGAAACAACAGCCGGGAGCAGAAACGGGAACCAGAATCCAGAAATGCAAAGCCTAGAGCTCCTATTAATTTCACTCGCTGGATTCCAGCTCCCGTTTCCCCAAGGAAACTGACTTCAGATGGAGGAGAATATAGGAAGGCTTTCTCTGTGGGACCACAATGGCTGCTCCCACCGACTCGGCCAGAGCCCGAAGCTTGCATTCCAGGCCAGAACTGGGCCTCATTTTTGTTGCTTCAAGCCCTGTTTCTGGAAACGCAGTCAGAAAAGCAGCCGGCAGCTGGGGCCAAGGCCTCGCCTTGGGAGATTTTAGCTGCTGGCTTCCTGCTGGGGGATGCAAGTGTTAGGTTCCAAAACCAGCTACGGATTTGGACCCATCTTGGGACAGGCAGTGGCTGGGCTGAGGGTTAATGAGCTAACACGTTCCAGCCTGCACTGTTAGCAATTTCATTCGCACACATACCACGGGGCGGCTGGAGATCACCGCAGTCGGGATCTGTGTCAGCCAGTTGGGCTCCTCCTTTCATGGCAGCCGTTCTTTCCTCGTTTTAGAAACGATGCCACTTTGGTTGGCTTTTTTAGGGTTTTGGGCTCTTTTTTCTGATGTGGCTTATGATGATTTAATCGTCCTCTTTATTGTAATTGTCTGAAGGGGGCCCCGAGCACCTTGGCCGAGGAGGGGAAGGGCATGGCTTCAAATGTGTACCTCTCTGTGGGTGAGTGTATGCTCTGTGTATCTGGATTGTGCTGCCCAACGTCTCAATCTGCACTCACGCCCCAGATGTGTTGGGTATCGCACAGACCTGTCCCTGCTTCCCACTTGCCATATAACCAGACACAACAGGTGGTTAACGCAAATGAAAAAAAGACCAAATAAGTTGAACAACTGTGAGCAACGTCAGAAGCAGTGAAGATATTTATTATTTGTTTTCTGATTGTGCCTAGGACCCCCTGGCATGGCCAGGCCCCCCTTGGGCCAGGCACTGTACAAACCCAGACCAAAAAGATGGTCCCTGCTCCAAAGGTGACAATCTAAGGGTGTGTGTGTGTGTGACACACATGTAGGCACTGAATGCCGTGCACTACCTGTATATTGCTGCTCCTGGCTGGTCTTGGCAGAGGGCCTGGGGAGCGAGGCCCATGTTGCAGAGTTCCTGTTCAGAACAGGGGACGGATCAGAACTTCCCCAAGGTTCGGGTGTGTCTGGAACATGGGTTTGGCCAGCCAAGAAGTTTAGCTCCAGTTCCCAACTCCGCAACCCCAGGAGGATCTAGATCCTTGATTTGGGGCACGGGGGGGCTGGAGTGAGGGGGGGCTGAAACCAGTCAGGGAGGGCTAGAGCTAAGCGGCCTGAGTAGAGGCTCTGGGAATGGGGGAGGTATTTTAGCCCGAGTCCAGTGCAGTGCAGTGAGGGTGCTTTGTGTCTCAGCAGCGCTCGCTCTGGCCCCGAGCTCCCTGCTCGCGTTCTCATGGCCGGATGAATGCTTTGCCGAGGGTTTCAGGCTATTCCTCAGGGTCTCTTTCCCGGTCTGCCGGCTTGGCTGGGGGAGGGGTGTTTGCAGCCTGATGGAAGAGAAGCAGAAGCATTGGACTGGAGGCAAGAGCAAAACATTCCTGTTCAGAGAGGGGTCGGGCTGCTGTGTGGCGCCTGCATCCATCTGTCCTTACTGTCCTGCTGTCCTAGGAGGGCGTACAAACATATGCAGAGACCCTAGGCTGGCACCCAGTTAGGGGAAGGCTGAGGGAGGGGCAGTATTTTAATCAAGTCTATTGTATGTGCTACGCGCGCACCTGGGAGTCAGGACTCCTGGGTTCTAGTCTTGACTCTTCCCCCTACTGGCTGGGTGACCCTGGGCAGATCCCAGCCCCTTCTGGCATGCAGGTTTTCCCATCTGCAAAATGGGAATAAGGAGACTTGCCTTCCTGTGCTGAAGTGCTTTGAGGGTCTCTGGTGACAGGTGCTGGTCAGATTCGAAGTTGCATTATTGGTCTGGGTGTCTTGCTGTTTTGCGCGTGTTATGAGGTGCCCAGAAGCGACTGAAATGGGAGCTGTAGAAATACTTAAACAGAGATGGGCCCGTTGTGTATTTGGTTCGGCAAAACCTCCTGGGCCAGCTGCTTGTTCTGCAAAGCCGCGAAGGGCTTGGACCCGCCATCCCATCTTTGGGGCTAAGCTGCGTGTGTACAGACAGGCCTGTGTTTTCCCAAGTGCATGGGCCTGCAGGCTGGAACTGAATGCGCTCCTCGGGCTGTGCATGTGCAAATCCCCGCCTTGCTCTAGCAAAAGTGCTTGTGGCGTAACTCACACGGCGTGTGATGTACACATGCCCTAGCATCTCGAGGGTGCGCTATTGAAGATTTCCAGCAGCTCTGAGAGGGTGGCATTGCTGCAGAATGGTCCAGGAACCCAGGAGCGTCTTGAAGGCAAATGCCGGTGCCGCCACTGATGCCCTGTGTAATATTGGCCAAGTTGCTGATGACCTAATTTTCCAGAGCACCCGAATGTCCGCTGAAGTTGAGCGGAGTTGCTGAGTGCTTGGCACCTCTGAAAACCAGCCCATTAGCCTTTCCCAGCCTCTGCTTCCCCATCCATACAATGGGCACAGGGCTACTGCCCTCCCAGGCAGGTGTGCTGCGAGCGAGGCTCGGGAGTGTTTGTCCGGGCAGAGCTTTGGCGCGAAGTGTTGAGTGGTATTTCTCTCCCCGTGCTGTGTGTTGAGGTTCTGGGATCTGTGCAGACTGACCGGTTAACACCGGCATTGTGTGCCCACACCGGTATACATCATTTGCAGACGGACAGGTATTAAGATACATTATGGATAACTCAGAGCGAGAGACGCTATTAATAATACAGACACATACAGAGGGAAGAAAGTGCACACTTGATTCTCATGCTGCTACCAGGAGTTCTGAAGCTGGCTCCGGCTGCCTCTTCCCACACGTGACTGCAACACAGTGGGTAGCTGACAGCCCAGAGAGACTGGCTTGGGGCCAGGAAAAAAGCAGAAAACACAATGTCTGTGCATATCCTCTCTCTTAAAATAACACTCCAACACCGTCTGAGACGAATTAAAATAAGATCAGGAGCGATCTTGCAGGGAGAGACGGAGGGAAAGGCAGGCAGGAAAATGTACATGGCTGGCTTTCGTCAGCCGCTGCCGCATGGATGCAGCCGCCTCTCTCTCTGGGTACAGGGCTCTTAGGTTTGGAACTTCAGTTTTAAAAAAAAAAAAAAAAGAGAGAATCCAAATCCGTGTCAGGAAGCGGGAAGGTGGTGGGGGGAGAGAACCATGACGTCGTGTGTACTCAATGCCCAACACATGTCGGTCCTTTAGGGGAGACTTGGCAAGGCGAGGGATTGCGAGCAGAGCCTGCATGATGGAGATCATCAGGAATTTCCTGCAGCTGGAGAACACACCAAATACCAGAATGAGCGCGCGAGAGAGAGCGCGAGAGAGCACAGGGCGGCCGAAGGGGGGAGAGGAGAGAACTTTAAATAATCATTAATGAAAGCACCGCCAACGACACAAAGCTGCTGCCGCCCCGGTGGCTGGCGGGGTTGTCGGGAGCGAGCGGGAGCCGGGGAGGAAGGTGCTGGATCGGAGCAGGGCTGGGCGGTGGGGACACTGGATCGAAGAACCTTGGCTCTTGGGGATTTTTCCATCCGTTGGTTTGCTTTTTTTTTTTTTTTCAAGGCATGCCGTGGGCTGGGAGGCTGCCTTCGGCTCTTCCAGCGCGATCTACAGCAGAGACGCTGGGTTTTGCGTCCTTCTGTCCGACCCTGTCCCCTCCCCTTCTGATACATATAGGATGCCTTTCTCCCCAGCTGCATCCTGGCATGGAGCATGGTGGGAGATGTCTCTGATTTCTTGACCCTGGGACGTGGCTGAGACCGGGGGCTCGGGTGCGTGTTCCCCCGCTGGGACTGTGGCTTGGGAAAAGCTTGTTGGCTTCAATGTTTGTTTTTTGAAAAAAATCAGCCCCTCAAGTGCCCAGCTTGTTTGCAAAACACTGGCTGGACTCGGTCCGGTCGACCTCCGCTCCGCTTCCTCATCTGCTCCCTTGGCTCATCCACCATTTGCTTCCCGCCTGCCCCTTCGCACCAGGAGCCGTCTCCTCTGCAGCGCCTGCCATGTGGCTCCCTCCCGCTTAGATCTTCCCGCCCGGGCTCTTCCCGCCCTAGTCCTGTAGTGGGGCAGGAGCTATGCCTGCACCCGTGTTTCTGGTTAAAGGGGATGGTTCATGTTTGCGGTTTTCCCTCCGCGGCTCTGTAGATCTGCAATGCAATTTGGGAGGCCTGGGGGGTGGGGGAGGCAGATTGTTACTTATCTGTATTGTGGTAGCACCTACAGGCCCCGGTGGCGGATCAGCGCCCCGCTGTGCCAGGCGCTGTACAGAGCAAAGCTAGTCCCTGCCCCACAGTGGCTGGATAAGGGTTAAAAGCGATAGCACTGGGAGCCTGCTTCCCGTCAGGGCCTGTGTTGCAGGGAGACAAGTTAGTGCGGTGACGCCACAGGCCCCGAAGGGCAGAGATCTGCAGCATCCGTGGGTGTGCTGAGTTTGCAGGGCATGCAGTGAGCTGAGCCCGAGCAGCTGTGCGTGGAGAACCCTGCAGGCTCCTGGCTCCGCCACTCTCGGCAGCCCCGGATTAATGTCCTGGGACAGGCTTTGTACAAAACGAGCCTTTTCTGGGGTTGGGAGCCGCTAATGCAGCCAGGTGCAGGCTGGCCCCTCCCCCTCCCCGGCTTCTCCCCCTTGGATTTAGTACTTGGCTGTGCAGATGCTCACTCTGGCTCCCTCGGGCGGGCGTGGGGGGGAGAAGAGATCAGAAGGGGGCATCTTGCAATGCGGGAGCCAGGTAGCTGAAGGTCACAGGGAAAATCTGGAAGTGGAGTTTGGAGCTGGCCTGGAGAGCCCTCCGCCTTTGATGGCGGGGAGATGGGAACAAAGCCCGGCAAAGGAGTTAGAGGGGAAGGGAGCAGCGTCTCTCTTCATCCAGGCCCTCCTCTGCCAGGGGGCTGAGCGCTGGGTACGTCTCCACGGGAATGGGTTCCTTGGGACGTCCCAGACGTGTGGCGGGGGGTGGGATCTATGCAGTTGGGAAGGTTTGTGTTTTGCTTATTTCCCTGTGGAGCCCCTGTAATGAACCAGGTGGAAGGGCTGGAGGGGGGTCCCGGGGACCAGCTTGTGCATTATTGCCAGAGCGCAGCCAGCTAATGTAGAAAGCAAGCCCCGGGTTTGCAGTCCCTGAGCCGGGCACCTCGGTAGCGCCAGCTATTCCAGGCCACAGCCTCTCCTGGACCCCAGCGCCCACCTGACATGGCTCCTGGGCCCGTGCTAGGGATGCTGGGAAACAGCTGATCTTATTAGCAGGGCACAAACTTGCCCAGCGAACCCGAGGCCAAGTGCAGTAGCCTGGGGCAGAGGGAGTGGGAAGCCCGACTCCTGGCATTCTGTGTGGGCTTGTAGCCGAGAGCTGTGGGCATGTTGTCTTCCCCGCTCCCTGTTTTTGACGTGGAAGGAGCTGCTGCTTGTGCTGTTGGGGTATCAAGCTGGGCAGTGGCTTCTTGGGCCTCCAGGTTGTCTCCTTAGCTAGGCCTGTTCCTGGCCTTTCTCCCGTCTCGCCGGCAGGTTCCCATTTCCACCTGGGGTGGCGGGAGCATAAGGTGCTGCCAGCGAGGGACCTGACCTGCAGGAGGCGCTGTGCCAGTGACGGAGCTGCGTCTCCTGCCGGCGCATGCGCGCTGCTTTGGCTCTAGAGAAGATGGCGAACCCCTGTCCGTGACTCATCCAGACAGGTCCCAACCCTGCTGCATATTGCTCCGGCCCCTGGCACCTGCTTTGCAAGCACTACTTGGTGACACACACGCACACCCCTGCACGGCGGCCGAGCGCTGTTCACACCCAGTCTGGGACTTACCCAAGGTCATGCGGCAAGTTAGAGGCAGAGTCCAGGACGGAATTTGGCAGCCTTGGTGTCCAGTCTGTTGCTCCGACTTCAGACTGTGCTCCCCTCCCCCAAAACAGAGTCTCCCCCCCCCCCAGCTGGCTTTTGGCCTTGCCTCTGGGGTGACTGCTTCCCAAACAAACCCCTGGGGGGTGGGGTGGGGTGGGGTGGGACACCCGGGCCGAACGGGGAGTTGACCTGGTTTGGTTTTTCCGTTGTTTCCCTTTGCAAGAATCCAGAGGTGCCCAAATGGAGCGGGGCGCCCAGTGATGGCAAGGGGGCAGGGGAGGCCCTCAGGGGGTGACTCGGGGCTGGCTGGGGGCGGAGGCACCGGCAGGCTTGCTCCTACGTCTTTGCTCCTCCTCTCCCCTCCCTATAGTTCTTCTTAATACTAGATTGTAAGCGCTCGGGATCTGTGTACTGCGTCTGTGTGGCACCTTGCACAATAGGGCCCTGGTTCTGGTTGAGGTCTCTGGGTGCTGCTAGTCTACAAATAACACTAATAATTCATGGGCAAAGTAAAAGTGGTTACTGCAGGGAACGGAACGGATGGAGGATAGTCCAGGGAGCACAGAAAGGCAGCGGGCCATACAAGGCATAGGCTAATTCCTGCCCTAGCCAGCAGGGGGCACTGCAGGGGACAGGCTGGGAAGGGCCTTGCGTATGCTTTGCTAGCAGGAGGGCTGCCTCCCATCCCATCTCTGGTGCCGAAGAGGGCACTGGGGCCATCTCCCTCTCTGCCGAGATAAGGAAGTTGTCTCCGGGATTTTTGCGTGACGGGAATCTCTCCTGCCCCGGCTCGCTGATCCGCGAGGCGTCCCTTTGAGCTCAGCGCGAGATGCAGCAGCCGCAGCCCAGAGAGGGGCTTCATTTTTACGTGTAATTGCAGGTCCTCTCCTGCTCCTCCGTGGGGGAGAGAGGGAAGAAAAGGAAGGAAGCAAAGAAAGAGAAGTGGGGGGAAGAAAGGAAAAGCCAAACGGATTTTTCGCTAACAAGCTTGAAACCCTGGGGAGGAAATTCGGGGTGGGGGGCTGGTCCTTGCATCTCGGTGCTGCGTGACGTGAGGAGCCGGGGTAACCCACCCCTGGCATTGTCAGTCAATGGTTAGCTTAAAATTGGGTGGATTGGGCACTCTAACAAGGGAGCGCTGTGGAGGGAGCAGGGGTGCAAAGCATCTCCTGCCCAGCTCTGCCACTGCCCCTCAAACCTGCTGCTGCAGCATCCCCTGTTCCTCCAGTCCTGGATTCCACCCAGCTGTGATCCTGACCTGCAGCCCCTGCTATTCCAGGCGGCTCTCCGGCCACTCAACAGCTCCGCTAATGCACAGCCATCGGCTGCGCCCCCTGCTAGGCCAGTCTTGGGCTCCCCACTCAGCGCTGCTCCTACGCTTCGTTCCTGACCCTATCCCCGGCCTGGGCCCTGCACAGCTCTGCCGAGGCCCCTCGGCCCTGAACGGCAACCCCCCTGCGCTGATTCATCCCCATTCGGATCCACAACAGCCCCTGCCATCCTGGCCCCACCCACCGTCAAGTGCCTGCAGCCCAGCTGCCAGCGCCTTGTCCGGGGAGGGGCTGTTCCGGTCCCCGCCCAGGCCCATCCTTTGGGTCACTGCCTGGGATGAATGCAGAGCATCTGCAGTGCTCCCGCTCCCTCCCTGCCCAGGGACTGAGCTACCCACTTGGGAATCCACCTGCGCCTTGGTGCTGCAGTGGGCAAATGCCCAGGGGGCTCCCCTCCTACGCATGCGCTAAAACAGGCTTGGGGCCAGCTCCCGAGAGCTGAGAGGCGGTCCCCCCCCACCCCCCAGCCGCACGCCTAGGTCTCTGTGCATTCACTTACACCGGAGATGGGATGCTCCAAAGCTGACCTGTGGATCAGTCTGTCTGCTCGTGAGCGGTGGGATCCGCTGCTCTGCCTGAGGGAAGTGGGGGCTGCGAAACATGGGGGTGATGAGTTAAAACTGAACTAGTTGAGTTCCTCCTTTGATGGGTTTTCCGGCACGTCCGCTCCTGATTCTCCTCCTCTTGCTCCATGCCCGTCATTCTGCACAGCCTGTTAGCTCGACAGCCCCGGGGCCCCTGGCCATTGTAGCCAGGGCAGTCCCTGGCGTTGCCAGCAGCAGCAGCAGCATTGAGCTCTCTTGCTGCCGTGGGGGTGGGCAGGAGGAGCTGTGGGTCCAGGTGGATGTTATGCCGTGGGAAGGAAGGAAGCGGTGGAGGTCTGGGAGCAGCTTCCACTGCAGTCATTGACCCGGGGATGGCTGGAGCTCAGAGCACGGGTCTCTAGATTTGAGCTCAAGCGCCAGGCCCTGCGGCTGGGGCTTGTAACAAACTGGCACACTCTGCAGATGGAGGAGGCGGAACGGGCACTGCTCAGGTTTCATCCGGCGCACACGAGAAAGGAAAGCGAGAAAGACCCAGGCTCCCTCCTGGGGCTAGACCTGCCACGCAGACGGGGCCTTTGGCAGGCAGGAGCTAGACAGGGGGCAGCCCCTGGGGCCCTTCACTGAGCGAGATGGCTGTGGGCTCAATCAGCCACTAGCACAGTTCAGGGGGTGCAAACCCAGGCATCAAACCCTGCCCTAAACTGGGGCCATCCCAGCCCTGTTCGGTCGACGGCACCGCGCCCGTTGGCTTCAGTGGGAGCTGAGCTTGCCCCGCCCAGCGTGAAGCAAGGGCAGACCCTTGTCTAGTCTGGGAACAAGGTCTCCCCCGGCCAACCAAACCATTTAAACTGCTGCCTAGTTTAAACAGGACCCTAAAGCCGGTGTGGCGGGGGCCACTAGCTACTAGCAGCCCCTTCGCCCTTGCTAGCAGGGGTCAGAAGGAAGCGCCCCAGCCTGGATCTCTTCTTCTAACCCACCCCGCTCCATTTTCCTAAGCCGGTGGCTGAATGGCACTTGCAGGGGGCCGTGAATCATTGAACAGCTTTGCTCCAGTGCTGAGAAGAGTCTGTCAGAGGGGAAGGTCAAGCTGGCTGCGGGGGGACACTAGCACAATCCCTCTTGGCCCTTTCACCAGGGGGCCGGTGCGAGGCACGGCTGGGGTACCCGCCCGCACCCTCGGGCTCATCCCTGGCTCAGCCCGCAGGGAGGTGACCGGGGATACTGGATTCAGCAAGTCTGAGCCTGGCATCTGTCGAATGTCACCTTACCCAGACAGTCTGTGCTTCCCTCTGTCTCCATATCAACCGTTCTGCTCCAACCACCTGCACGGGGGTGCGGTATCGAGTGGCTGGAACACAAGAGCCATTAGGCAAGAAGTATTAGCTCGCTGCCTCGGATCTGCAGCCAGTTCCCCACCTTCCGCCCATTTGCCTCCTCCCCCGGATGCTGGGCTGAGGCCCATAAATCACAGCTCTGGGGCCTAATCCCGAACGGCTGACTCACACTCTCCTAGTTCCATGGTGAAAGAAACAGGCTGAGAGATCCTCTTTCCCCACCCAGGCCGCTCTGCACGGCTTCATTTACTTTAACCCTGGGAATCGAGGGTGACGCCTCCTACGGGCCAGGGCCAGCTCGGATGAGCTGGCAGCTGCTGGGGCCCCCTGGTCCCACCCTGACGAGGATGGTGGGATGGCCGCTGTGCGAGCTGCAGGACCGCGCAGTGAGGAACACAAGCTGCTGGGAGCCGTGTGGGGACAATCCCTGGAGCATTTAAGCTGCCTCCCCCAGTAGGCAGCGACAACGATCCAGTGCGGTAGGCGCTCACAAGACCTGGGCTCGGTTCTCTGCTCTGCAGCCTTGGGCAAGTGAAGTCAGCTCGCGCTCTGTGCCTCAGTTTCCCCAGCTCTGAAATGGGGAGGGGCGGCTACCGATCCGTTGGTGAAATGATTGGAGACCTATGGGTGGGGAGCGTTAATGCTAATGATCTCTCAGCTCTGCTGGGGACACAGCACAATCCCCGCCTCAAGCAGGCCTCGCAGAGAGCAGCTGTGGGGAAGAAGGAGGGGGGCCTTGCCCTGAGTCCTGCCCTTTGCAGACGGGGCGGGGGGCGGGCTCCCTTCAACAGACCAGATGTTCTCACCCCACTGAGGGGCGGGTTGGGGAGCGAGGGCCCTGCCTGTGACTGGAGATAATGTGCACGTGCCCCAGTTACATGAAGCCCCTGGAGAGCCTCTGGGGTCCGAGCGGCCCAGAGCGGAGAAGCCCGGAGGCTGAGGGCACCTCCTGACTGCAGTAATGCAGGGAGGACAGCGGGGGGCCCTGGGCTTTGTTCTGAGTGACCCAGAGGCGCTAGGCGCTGTGCGCTCCCCTTCCCCACGCCCAGCTCCAGCCCACCGCCAGGCTCTGCATTGGGCTGAAACTAGGCAACGGGGCTTTGTGGCCTGTAGAGAACCCGAGGGAGCTCTCAGATGGACAGATCCCTGGGGCGTGGGGAACACGGACGCCTGTCTGGATAGCTAGATCGCTCCTTTGGCAGGGCCCCCATGTTCAGTGGAGCCGAAGGGATGTTGGGGTCGGGGGATCCTCCACTCATGTGAAGCGACGGAGCCCCATTGACATCAGTAGATCTGGGCCAATTGGCACCCGCCAGCGATCCGGCCCCATGAGCACGTGGGCACGAGAGAGGCCTGATTCGGAGCTAGCGTAGCAACCGTTGCCGTCGGCGGAGTGGCTCCCAATTCGGGCCGGTGCATGAGATCGGAAGCGCGCGGGGGGGGTGTGATGGCAGAGCCTGGCTCCCTGCGGGGGCATCCGGGCTGAGCGGGCTGGACGCGCCGGGCTCTGCCGTGCCCAGTGGGCCTGGCCCCTTTCCCCAACGCGGTTTGAATCCACTGCAAAGGGAAGGTCTCAGCCCCGCCTCCCAGCACCTGGTCCAGATCGGGAGGATGGGGGGAGAGAGATGGGCCATAGATCACTAGATTTGTTTTCCTTCCAGCCCTTCCATTGCAAGTCCGCCTGCTAGTGTGTAATTTTACCACGGTGCCTAAATGAGGGACAGAAGTAAATTGACCTTTTAACCCTTTTTCCTACCAAGGGATTATAGCCTGTTTCCTGTTAAATCTCCTCAAGAACCGGTTTCATCCTGCTTTGGGGGGGGCGAGGGGGAGTCCAAGGGGGCTTTATTTTTCCTTCTCTCTCTGCAGTTCCAGTTGGGATTTCCAAGGCCTGCTAATTATCCCAGGCTGAGCGCTGGTGATTGTTCCCGGTACATGGCCCGGGCTCCTCTCTAGCCCGGGAACGGGGAGGCAACGTGGAAAATCGCTAACAGGAAGGAGCCGAAGGCAGGGAGTGATAAATATTGAAAGGGTGGGATTTGGATGTGGGCGCAAACAGCTGCGGTGGTTCCAGTGTCACACTATCTCTCCACAGGTTTACTGACCCATTTCCATTCACACGGCTGCCAGTATCTTAGCAACTGCAACAGTCCCCCAAGAACAGGCATATTGCCTGCTATTAGTGACTGCTGCAACTGTGTCAAGGTTAGCCTGCTCCCTGAAAGCCCTGCAGTGTTTGTTTTTCACGAGAAGCCAGCACAGGCTGTTTTCTGACCCAGGCGCGCATGTGCAGGTAGAAGAGACTGGGTGTGTGTATGTGTGTGTGTGTGTGTGCGTGTGGGGGGGGGAACAGCCCCTCTCTCCAACCCAGCCCCCTTCTTCCCCGGATCGTGAACCGTCCGGCTGACCCCTGCGTCAGCTCCCTGCAGCTTTCCCGGGGTGTCCCCACCATGCTTCTCGGTGTGCGGTTGTATGCGCCTAGCTGCCCTGCTGTACAATGGAGCTGCGGGTATGGGCGACCTTAGCCCTTGCCTGGGGTGGGGATTTACCCCCATTCCAGCAATCGGTGGCCGGCCAGCCAGGGGAACCTTTGGGTGGCAGTTACCAGCAGCCGGCCAAGCTCCCAACACAAATGGTGAGCGCCTTGGATTGGGAAGAACTGTGGCTGTTTTCACCGGGAGTTAGGCATTTGGGCAGCTAACTCCTTTAAGGTCCTTTGAAAATGCCACCTTGTGTCCACCGATGGGCTTGCTGCTTGTGGGTGAGCAGCACTCAGAGCTTCAGAATAGAGCCCTGCATGGGACTGGGTTTTTTAATCCCATCCCCGCTCCCGCATTGTTTCTTGCGGTTTTATTCCACTCCCATCTGCAAAAACCTTAGATCCCGCGAGCGAGACAGATTCCCCCACGCTACTGGAAAAGAAACCCAAACGCGGTCGGTTAATATATATATAAATGGCATTCAGAGACAATTTTCACCACTGAAAGAATAAAACAAATCTTGCTTAAACCATTTAGTGTTTTCCTGCAAATTACCGCAGTCTGTTTTTTGGGGTGGGTTTTGCCACCCAATCCCACCCGCAACAAAGTACATTTTACCCGCTCCCACTACTATGGCAGCGGGTCCAGTGGGACCCACGAGATCCCAGTCCCAGAGCCGTGACGTTTCTGCAGCTCTCGGCGCAGTGGGCCAGGCAGCTCCCAGGTGTTCAGGCACCTAACTAGCAGAGCAGATGATCACAAGAGCGTATCACCCAGCGGTTCCCATTGGGACACATGTGGCCTTGTATCCCAGCAGCCACCAGGCTGAGCTGTTGGGGATCTGGGCCTGAGCACTTTGGGAACTCACCCTCCATGTTGGTACTCCTAACACAAACGGGGCGGGGCTACCGTCAGTAATAACAGTCCTTCAGGATTGTTAACGCTTGTCCCTAAGACAGGTGCTCTGGCCTCAGAACGCGCTAGCCCCGGGAATCAGTTTTTCCAAAAGGCTTCTTGGGTGGTTAGTCTGAAGTTGTGTTTTCCGCTACTGGAAGATTCCTCCATTTGGATGTTTATCTCGTATTTTTACCATTCAAAACCAGGCTGTTGGGATATCTTATTTTTTCCTTCCTAATTAAGTTTGGCAGGTGATTAGTCCTGGATGTGTCTAATCGGTTTTTTTCCTTTTTCTTTGGCATCTTTGTATTGAAGAGACTTAAATAAATCAGGCAGTGGGGAGAGAGAGAGATTTAACTTTGAAAAGAGGCTGCTTAGAAGAGAAGCATCCATAACTTTTTTTTATTTTCAAAGCTTCTTCTGAGTCTCTCCATCCTTGTGCTCGTCACAATCCTCTGAGGCGAGTGTGCGTGGGTGCATGCCTGCTTGTGTACCACTGCCCTCTACTGGATAGAATCAGAACTGCACAACTGTGTGCCATAGGCCCTGTATTCTCAGGTGATCGGGGATCTCTGCACTTTGGCGGACCTGAGTTCTGCTTCTGCTAGGACCAGTGTGTGTGGAGCAGTAAGTTCCCGGGCATCTCAGAATTGGTTACAAGAAGCATCTCCATAACGGAGCTGCTATGTGATTAAAGCAGATAGGTTGGGGGAGACACCCTGTTTCTCAAAGTCCCTAAATACAAATGAACGTAGAATAGTGCTGACTGTCTGTGGGGTAAGACCCCTGCCGTACTGTGTGTGTTGGACGGGGAGGGGGTCTGAGCCTGATTTACATAGAGATTTACAGAATGTTTTACAATCAAAACGAAGCGCATCTCCTCCCTGAGTGCAGGGAAGGAGCTGTTCATTGGCAGAGCTCACCTGCAGGACAAACCTGCTGTCGGCTCTGTTTTGGCCTTGTCACACATTTGCGGGGCGAGGCTGTGTTTGCCCCTCCAGAAGCCCCTGCCATGCGCCATCACAGTGCAGGCTGCGCAGAGCCACCGTGGCAGGGGGGTTGCCTTTGTACCCTTTGCCTGCTCAGCCATTGCCGCTAACATGCTGCATGCCTTCCAGGCGCACTGTAGGCCTCTGCCATCCCTGCGAGCTAGCGCAGTGTCATTAGTCTCACATGCAGATGGGGAAACTGAGGCACAGAAAGGGGCAGGGACTTGCCCCCTGGCAGTACGCTGAGCCAAAGGCAGAGCTAAGAATAGAACCCAGGAGTTCTGGGTCTAGGGCCAGAGTATTCACAAGGGCCCAGCTCCCGTTTAGTCACTGAAATAAGGGCCCAGATTTTCAGAAGAGGTCAGGATGGTGGGTGCTGAGCAGGCGGAAAACCTGGCCTTCGGTGTCCCGCTCAGAGCTGTCAGGTGCTATTCCCCTCGAGCTTTTGGAAATCGAGCCCCAAACTCCCTTTGACTTCAGTGGGAGCAGGCCCTTGCTGTCTGCGCATCTTTGAGTTTAGACCCGATCCTGAGTGTTGGTTCAGTGTAGCGTTGTGTCGGGGCCTCCCGTGTGCGTTGGTACAGCAATACCTCCAGGCCTCGTAGTGAGACAGTCCAAGCCCCAAAGCGCTTGTGAGCTCGATGGACAAGACAGACGACCAGGCACCAAGAGGGAAAGGGACTTGCCCAGGGTCACCCAGCAGGCCAGTAGCAGAGCCAGGAATAGACTCCAGGTCTCCTGACTCCCAATCCAGTGCTCTTTCCATTAATCATGCTGCTGCCCGTGTAAACAAAAGGTGTCCCTGGCCCCCGCAGCTAGGCAGTGAATCAGAGACTTGTAGGACTGCAAGGGACCTCGAGAGGTCATCTAGTCCGGTCCCCTGCACTCATGGCAGGACTAAGTATTATCTAGACCATCCCTGACAGGTGTTTGTCTAACCTGCTCTTAAAGATCTCCAGTGATGGAGATTCCGCAACCTCCCTAGGCAATTTATTCCAGTGTCTAACCACCCTGACAGTTAGGAAGTTTTTCCTAATGTCCAACCTAAACCTCCCTTGCTGCAATTTAAGCCCATTGCTTCTTGTCCTATCTCAGAGGTTAAGAAGAACAATTTTTCTCCGTCCTCCTTGTAACAACCGTTTATGTCCTTGAAAACTGTGATCGTGTCCCCCCTCAGTCTTCTCTTCTCCAGACGAAACAAGCCCAGTTTTTTCAATCTTCCCTCAGAGGTCATGTTTTCTAGACCTTTAATCATTGTTGTTGCTCTTCTCTGGACTTTCTCCAATTTGTCCACATCTTTCCTGACATGTGGCGCCCAGAACTGGACACAATACTCCAGCTGAGGCCTAATGAGTGCGGAGTAGAACAGAGTAATTACAGGGCTGACCTAGGGTTGAGAATGGTCAGCAAACTAGGTATGGATTCGCAGTTGGATCGGGCGGTGTCCTGCGGGGGTCCCATGCCCAGAGGTATCAGCCCAGCCCAGAGCAGGGAGATGAAGATTTCTCTCTGGGCGGCCCTGGTGAGCCCCCACAACCAGCAAGCTCCTGAGCGTCTCGGTGATGTGGACCAATTAGAAGGAAGCAACAAAAATGATTTAAGGGGTTGGAGGGATTGATTTATCCCGAACAATTAAAAAAGCGGAATCCGCTTAGCTCAGCCAAACGACAGCCAAGCAAGGTGGGGCTGAGACCTGTCTACCATGTCCAGAGCAGCCCGGGGGAGGAACCATGCTGGTTAGGGTGGGTAAAGGGGACGCTCCTGGGCACGATGGTGCAGAGGGGTGGGTGAGTCCCGGCTGAGTAGCCAGGACATTGTGCCCGTGGTGGCATCTGCCAGGCCTCCCTGGCGGTGGAAGCTCCACTGGATCCTTGAGATTTTGCAAACCAGCCTGCACAGCGCAGGGCATGGTCCTGACTGGCTGGGGGGTGGACTTCGCCATCAGCTGTTTTTTTGTCAGCGCCGTCCTGGCACGTGGGGCCTGGGACGGGACCCGTCCCCACCCCGCTGCTGGAACAGCTCACGGGCATCGCAGCGGTCCGGACTCAGAACTGAACTCCGGCTGGGAACAGAGAGAGCCCAGGAGCCAGGGAACGCAGGGGCAAGAGACTGAAAGAGCTGACGACCGAGCCCAGGCAGGGAGGGCTGCCGAGCTCCGCTCTGGATTGAGGCGGGGGCTAATCTCGTTGGCCTCGGTGGAAGTTGCAGCCAGTTACCCCAGGGCAGCCTTTGGCCCAGCGTCTCCGGGTTTAGAACCAAGTGGATGGCAGGGGAAGGGGTGGGGGGTGCAGCTCGATTCTGGAGCTGGGCTCGCTGCCATCCAGGTGTCCCAGAGCGCCGGATGCCTCCCGGGCGTATCCTGAGATGGATGGCAGGGGAGGCTACAGCCCGGGTTTGTGCTGTCGCCAGCTGTTCCCGTTGTTGAGTCGCATTTTGAATGAGACAAAGTTAGGAAAAAAACCCACCCCTGTTATAAAACTAGATTCTGGTCTAAATCCTGGTGGGCGGGGAGCTGTGCTAATCCCTGGGGTTATACACGGCCTGTTCTCTCCGCGCCCCAGGAGCTACCCCGAGTGGGGGCCGTGGCAGGAGAGTTGGCGGGACGTGTTTCACTGTCCTCACCATGCTACCCACGCGGGCTGAGGAATGGGGTGTCCCGTACCCAGGCGATCGCTCGGGGGAGAATTTCCGAGGTCGGCAGGATGTAATTACCTGCCGGGGGGCTCTTGTGGACGTGGGATTGTCAGGGAGCACACGGGGCGGGGGAAAGGGGGTCAGGGGGGCCTTTGGCTCTTCCAGGAGTCAGCACCTCTCTCAGCACGGCGTCCCTTCGTACCTGTGCGGTCACTGAGTCACTGCTGACTCAGAGGGAAGTGCGCCCCCTATGGAATCGCCAGTGCCGCTGCTTGAAGCAGGCGAGGTTTTCTTTGAAGCTCTCCTACCCTAGTTCTGCACAGGCCCTGCCTGGCTAGGTTGCTGGGATCTGCTCCCAGCCCAGCCTGGAATGGACACAGACATTTCCTCTGCTCCCGCCTCTCCTCCACCCAAACGTTTTGTGGGTCTCGCGGTCCGGGGGCGGCTCTATGTATTTTGCTGCCCCAAGCACGGCAGTCAGGCGGCTTTCGGCGGTGTGCCTGCGGGAGGTCCGCCGGTCCCGCGGCTTCAGCGTACCCGCCGCCGAATTGCCGCCGAAGCTGCGGGACCGGCGGACCTCCTGCAGGCACGCAGCCGAATCCGCGTTACCAGCCGGACCTCCCGCAGGCGCGCCGCCGAAGGCTCCCTGACTGCCGCCCCCCCGCGGCTTGCCGCCCCAGGCACGCGCTTGGTGTGCTGGTGCCTGGAGCCGCCCCGTCGTGGTCTGACCCTAAAGCAGGAAGCTCTCCCCAGCTCGGCAGTCAGAAAGCAGAGAGCTGCCTCCTTTACTATGGGTGTTTGTAGCTTACAGGAAACTGTAGCTTAAAACACTCAAGCTAATGAAACCAGAGGCCCTGGCAAGGCTGGGTAGGGGGTCTAGCCAGTACGTCTCCCCGCCCTGCGGTGCCGCGGGGAGAGAGGATCTTTGTCTGGGTACTGGGAAGGGAACTAGGGGCGTTCAGTGAAAAGACAAGGCGGCAAATTCACAACTGATGAAAGAAAATCCTTTTTCACCCAAGGTGTAAGTAGACAGTGGAACTCCATTGCCACAGGAAGTCACTGAGGCCACGAATTAGGCAAGATTCAAAGGGCTTGGACGTTTCTCTGGATGACACCAATCCAGAGCTGGAATAGTTCACCCAACATACGTTTTGGGAAAGCGAGGAAATTCGAGCCCATCTCCAACTACTAAGATGAAACCTAATGTTGGGGCCCTTGCCTCACGCTCCGTCCTCTGAAGCATTTGGGGCTGGTGCTGCTGGAGACAGGCCCCTGGACTAGACGGACCTTGGTTCTGATCCAGTCTGGCAATGCGTATGTCTCTGCACTTCCAGGCCCCGCTCAGCCCCCACCCCCAACCAGCACCGTGCTGCTCACTCCTGCTGCTGCAGCTAGAGAAGGTGGAGGGTGGGCAGGCTCACTAGAGGGTCTGGGCGCTGCGCTCAGGGACTCGGCCCATGTGTGCCCTAAACTCCCCCATCGTCTTCCCCCGCCAGCCCCCAGCGCTGACTCTCTCAGCAGGATTTGCAGCCAGGAAGCGAGGGAGGCGTGTTCAGTAGGCCACCGGACTGATAGGAAAGCCCCCCCCCCCCCCGCCCGGCCCTGGAAATGTCTTGGGGTAAGCAGGGGTGTAACCAATGGGGATTTGGCCCCCCCGCTGTGCTATGGGCAGTTCCTGGTGCCCTACCCTTTGCCAGCTGCCGGGGTGGTGAGATCAGCCCCGCTCGGGCCAGCTGTGGCTGCGGAGACGCTCCAGCACCCTGGCCTGCCCGGGGCAGGGTTGCTGCCGGCAAAGGGGCCCGTGGAGAAGGGAGGCCCAGCCAGTTTCAGCAAGTACAGGTTGAAGCTTCCTGCAGCTCCAGCGTAGCTCTTCCTGGGCCCGCAGCAGCGGGAGCCGTGGCGAATTCTCCAGCTGCTTCTGTCGGGAGACGTTAGCCTAATTAAAACAGCCTTCCACCTGGCAGATTGGTTATCGGCTCCCGGCTGCCAGAGAGCCACCGGGGCCGAAGGCTCTAGCCCAAAGCATATGGCTCCAGGAGCGTGTTTGAGAGCGAGGGCATGAGCCCGGAGCCCAGCCGGGGCGGGCGCACAGAAACCAAGTTGCCTTTTCAAGGAGATTACCTGGGCAAGGGCCACTCGTTGCCCCTGGGCATTTCACTCACTGCCTCCGCCCACCAGATGGGCGCTGCCATAGCCAGCTCCGTGCCCCTCGGCGGTGAGATCTAGAGCCAGCCGGAGCTGGGCCGGAGCCGGGAGGCAGCGAGGAATGTGATGAATAGGAACAAAAGGTCTAATATGCCATCGGATGGGGTGAGTGGAGCCAAAAGGTTTTCTGCTGACCCCGCCACCGCTCAGCCCCGTCCTGGCTCCCTCCCTCCCACACATACAATCCCTTCTGTTGACATGTCAGCATTTCTTCTTGCTCGGGCCACCAGGTGTGGGGCCTGCTTGGGGGCTGCCAGCAGCCAGGTCGGTGTGGAGGGTGTGAAGATCTATTTGTTTCACAGAGGGCTGGGGGAGGAGGTTGTTAATAATGTGTAGCTCCGGTATAGAAGGGCTCTGCAGCCGTAAAGCACTTTACAAAGGAGGCAAGGGAAAACAAAAGAAAGGGAAACTGAGGCACAGGCAGGAAGTGACTCGGCCAAGGTCAACCAGCCGGCCACTAGCAGAGCTGGGAATAGAAGCCAGGTCTTCTGTGTCCCCGTCCAACGTCCTGTCCGCTAGACCACACAGCCTCCTGGTGTGATAGTGCATCAGACCAGGTTCCCCCGTAGAGATCTTCCCCTTTCCTCTGGGACTCCAGGGCCCTTCTGATGGGCCTTCCCGTTTGGTTTGTGGGGAGCGATGTTCAGTGTGGCTCTAGTGCTGGTTTGAGGCTGGACTCCTTTATTTGTGCCGGGAATGGGTCCAGAAGCGGTGCAGGCTTTTCTGGGGTCTGGTCAGTGCTTGCTGTTAAGTGGGCCGGTTCATGCTAGTTACGCTAGATTTCATTATTCTTATTCTCTGTGCTCCGTTGCGCTAGGTGCTGCACTAGTACATGGGCAGTGTCTACACAGGAGTTGTTATAGGCGGGAACCGAGGCCCAGAGAGAGGAAGTGACCTGGCTGTGGTCATATGGGGAAAGCTTTCTCTCATGAGGGCTTTTAACCGGGGAAGGAAGGTGTCTGTGATGCACCCCCTTACTCACTGCACACAGCTCCCCCCCATGCTGCCAATGCCTTGGCATTAGTGGAACAGGTAAGAAAACACTTTGCATTGACACTTTCCATCTCTCGTCACCGCCGACCTGGCCTGGATTAATACCAGCATCCTGGGAGGTGAAAGCTGCTCCCGTTACCAGTCACTAGCCAGTCAAGGAGTGGAAGTCAGCTAAGAAACGCATAGTAAAAGAAAAGACTTCCAGAGCTCCAGTCTGCTCCGAATCACCCCTCTATAAATCCAGAGTGACTCCATTGGATTTACACGGGGGTAGCTGAGGTCAGAATCTGATGTACCGTGTTGGTCTATGTGTCTAACCTATATTGAGCTCATCAGCATGGTATCTTGGCACTCTAGGAACTGGGTCTGTTTTCTAAATGGGAGCCTGATTCTGATCTCACTGGAAGAGGTTTTACACCCATCCATTGACTTCCTGATTTACCCAGGGATAAGCTTGAGGAGAGTCGGGCTGTGTCAAGCAAACGGCCCCCCGAGCTGCCCCATTTCACCTCCTCTTTGCCCCGGCCCTACCAGATCAGCAGGCGCTGCCCGACTGATGCGTTGCAGGCCGGGAATCCTGTTGCTGCTGTCTGGACATTAACGGGCTGCAAAGCGGGCTCGGGTGTTTCTGTCCCCGAGCGTGCTGCACCAAACCAACCCCTTGCATTAGAAACCAACGGGGCCCCGGCGAATGAATCCCTGCTAGGGTGAGGCCTGGCTCCCCTGCCACCGCGCGGTGCCGCTCGGAGCCCTGCGCTCAGAGACTTACATTGACCCGCGGCAACTCCACGCCAGCAGCAAATCATACAGTGCTGTGCTGGTGAAGTGATGGGCAGGGTCAGTTCTCCGCAGAGTGGCCGGGGGGGGAGGGCATTCCACTCCTTTGCAAAGGGGGGGGCCACCCCCTTCTCACTCCGGTCTATGGCCCCCTGCTCCCCTCTCAGCCTCCGAGGGGCATCACCTGCTGCTGGCAGAGCCAGCGACTCAGGGCACAGTGGGATGGGGAGGTAGGAGAGGGTTCGCTGGCCCTGGGTGCATGCAGGTGACTCCTTTCCCCCAAAGGCTGAGCCAAGGGCGGCCACCCCAGATGCCCCGGCCTACGACTGGGCTAGGAAGGCAGCTAGGAATTGGTGCTTGTAGTTGTTTAGCAGAACTGTTCCTCTCCCTCCCCTCCCATCTCCTGTGGCCTGAATAGAACAGGCAGCGGTGGGAAAAGCCACATGTCCTTTAGCTGGCAAGAACCCAGCTGGCTCACCTTGCTGCACGGTGCAGGACACTGTCCCAGCTCACTGGGGGTGTCTGACCCTGCTCTGGAGTCCCACCCCCCTCACCCTAGCCCCATTGATGCACCGAGCTTTGCCAGCGTTAGCCCCATTTTGCCTGGGGGAAACTGAGGCACGGAGCGATGAGCGACATGCCCCAGGTCGCCCGGTGGGTCAGTGACAGAGCGGGCAGTAAAACCCAGGGGTGCCCCCCTCTAACCACTAGACAATGCTATCTGCCTTGGTGGGTGCTCTCCACCTCGCCCGTGGGCGGGTCCCGCCTGCCTCTGGCCACGAGCCGGCTTGTGGCCCGGTTTCTGGGGTGGGACAGGTGGCGGTGGCCTGGCGCAGCGACCCCGGCAGCGGCCCGGGAAGGGTTAATGGCGAGTTTGCTGCTCCTGCAGACAATTAGTGCCATCTCGCTGACAACGCCACAGTGAGCTTCCAGCCTCCTCCACCTCCCTCTTCCCGGCCATTTCAGCTGTTTATTCTGAGCCTTCACAATTGGGATTCTGACTGGAGGAGTTGGCTCCCCTCGCTGCCCTCTGACCCGCTGTTGCTGTGGAAACTGGAGCCAATGTAGGACTCTGATGGCAGGATTACTGAGCCTGAATTCACAATCTGTAAACTCCCTTGAACATATAGAGAGCCGCCCCCCCCACCCCCGGTTCCCATGGAATCCAGCTCCCGTCCCATTCGGAGTCGGGGCGCTGAGTCACGTGCCACGGCCCCAACAGCCCTAATGCCAGAGCCTGCCCTAAGGGGGTCGTGCTCCCCATGCCAAGGGAGGGAGCGTGGGCCTGGCAGCCAGAACTCCTGGGTTCAGCTCCCAGCTCTGGGAAGGCCCAAGGGCTAATGGTTAGAGCCAGGGACTGCGGCTCTGGACTCCTGGATTCTCTTCTCAGAACAGCGGGGGGGTGTTTTTGTGGGGCTAGAACAAGAGAGTGGGTGCCAGGACTCCTGGGTTCTATTCTCAGCTCTGCCCCGACTCTCTGCATGGCCTCGGTCAAGTCTTTGCCCCTGCCTATGCCTCAGTTTCTCCAGCTGTAAAATGGGGCTAAGTGCCCTTTAACCATCTCACAGGAGTGGGGTGAGCTTTCAGAACTTGAGCTTCCCAGGCGAGCCAATGACAAAACCTCCAGTGACGGCCAAGGGAGCAGGGCTGGGCTCAGCTCACTGCGGAGCGGCAGAGGGTTCAAACAGCCTGGCCCGGGCCCATCGCTGGAGCACTTGAGTGCCCAAGATGGCGCCCACGGGCTGTTTTGCAGGCTCTTTGGGGCTGGTTGGCTCGGGGGGGATCATAAAACCTCCTGCCCTGTAATAGCAAGCGTCTTCCTTCTCTCTGCTAGCTCTCCGGGCTTCCCCCAGGCAGCCTGCCTCCCGTGGAGCCCCACTCCCATTCCTAGGGGTAAATCCCTGAGTCTTGCAACTTTTCTTCTCCCCCCCTCCCCCCGTGGCCTCAATTCCCCCTCCCAGACTCGGGGCTCCTGACAGCTTCTTGCTGGCTGCCTTCCCGCTTCACTCCCAAATCTCCCCACCGCTACATAAAGCGGGAGTGAGCGGGGGGGCAGGGGAGAGCTCGGCTGTGAATGGCCTGGAGAGAGCCCGAGAGGTAGAACTGATAAATCCGCTAGCCCTTGATTAGAGCAGCACAGCTGCCTCCCTTTCCCCTGCGCTGGGCGCGCTCCCTCTGCCCAGCTCGGTAGCCAGACCGCCCTGCCCCAGCCCAGCTCCCCCCAGCCAGATCCTTTGTGCCTTCACGCGCACGACCCCATTGGCTCCGGTGGGGTTGGGCTGGCAGGAGGGCTGCAGGGGGAGACCCACTCCGGTGCCCAGGAGCAGAGCTCGCTGTTTTTTCTTGTGCTGCCCGCTCGCCAGCTGGGGCGCAGCCCCCGTGAGGACCCCGATGCCGCATCCCCCACCCATCTCACCCCCCGCGTGCCACAGACAGAGGCAGCTGGGCGCGTGGAGGACCCAGGGAGAGTGGCCAGCCCCGAGGGGCAGGAGAGGCCTCAGTCTACTGCCAGGTCCTGGCTCTGCCCTGGGAGCCATTGCTCTGTTCCCTCTCCTCCCCCAGGCTCCGGCCCTCTGGCCTTTCCTGAGCCGGCTGCTGCTGGAGAAACCAGACCCCTTTCCCACACTCTGCTCCCAGCCAACTGCCCCCAGCTGAAACCTGAGCCAAAAGCATCTGCAAGCCTCATGCCCCAGCTGACATTCCAGTTGTGAACTGAGCCCTCCCCTCCCTCGCCCCCTCCCCATCACTCCTCTCATCTGCTCCCTCCTTTCCTCTCTTGCATGCTCCCCTCCCCCTGTCTCCTCCCCCCCCCACCTGCTCTCCATGGATTTTCTTCAGGGCTGCGAGCCCGATTTGGCTTCTGATTTCTCCCTTCCCTCCTGCAGGCACCTTAAGTCTCTCTGGACCTCGTCCACCCTTCTGCTCCCTGTTCTGTCCAGTGCTGCAGCCCAGAGATTGAGCGGGGGGGGGATAAGCCCTTGAAAGTCTTGAAAACAGGGAGCCCTGTCCCCCATTTTAAAGGTCACCGCCTCTTGCTCATCCCGGGGGAGGGAGGGAGAGGCCTTGTTTGGCTGCGCCCCTGGCTGGGTTGGTGGCTAAGTGTCAGGCTTCGTGCTCCGGGCCACTCAGAGAACCCGGAGCTGCGTTAGTCACGATCAATTAGTGCCGCTTGCCGCCCCTCCGTTCTCTGCGTCTCCGCGTTGTGCCGTTCTGAGCGGGCCCCTTTCGGTACCGATCGCACCCTGCGGGCGCACGGTGCCCCCCAAAACCCCTCTGAGCCAGGGCACAAGCGCTGGTGCCGCAGGGACAGGCAGGGCGCCCTCCGTTGCAGCAGCGTAGTGTGTTGGCATCCTGCAACGTGGTGCCCCGGGCTGCAGCGGGCGCTGGGGACTCAGGAGAGCTGTTGGGAAAATTGGGGGAATGGATGTTTTTGGTGCCTCGCTTCCCGACCAGCTTTAGTCAATGCGTTTTGTCTGCGCTAGATGCTGCGTGCCCCAGTGCAAACTCCCCGCTCTGCGTCCAGACGCTCGGTCTGCAATATACCGCAGCAAATGCCCCCAGATCTGCCCGCAAACACGCTGCTTCCCTGCCGCATCCTGCTCCGGGCTGCCCTGCCAGCCAGTCTGTTGTGCATCAGGCGGCAACCAGCTCCGTCTGCACGACAGTCAATTTTGCTGCATTATCCTGCCCAGGTAGGACGCTGGGCTGCGACCAGGCATCTCATTGCCAGACAAAGCCCAGGAGCCCGGTTCTCCTCGCTCTTCCCCCGGGTAAATCCAGGGGACGTGCGCTGAAGTCAGCGAAGATCAGAATCAGGCCTCTGGGCTTTGGAAGGGGCTGTGAGCAGCACAAGGCGGAGGGAGGAGCCCGCTCGCTGAACTGTGGGTCGAGTCAGGGTTGGCAGGAGCCTGCCCCTGTTGACAGGCATGGAGATCCAAGCTCCTTGCCCCTCCTCGTCACATGCCACTCAGTGGGCAGGATTCCCCTGGGCACAGCTGCACCAGGGCGAACAAAGCTGGTTGCAGTGTCCTTCTGCATGCTTACAGCAGGGCTGAATTTGGCCCAGGCTGTATTTCCTGGGGGACGGAGCGGGGGGTGTCTCCTCGAGACTCATCAAGGGACTTGCCTCAGGTGCAGTGACCGCCCACCTCAGCCCCCCAAACGACACAGCCCCCTCGCTGTGCCCAGTAGAGGCGTCGCTGGCGTTGAGCCGAGTGCTGGGAGAACCTTTGTGAATGGTGTGTCAGGCCCTAAAAGGGAGCTTGCGTGCCACAGCCGTCAAATCCGGCAGAGCTGCACCTGCCCTCCCCAGGCCGGGCACTTAGCTACGCTGCCTGGCACTGTGGGCATTTCCCCTGGGGTCTGGAGCCTCCAGGGCTTCCACCGCTTTGTATCAGAAAAAGCAGGAGGCGTCCCCAGGATGCCAGCCCCACCCTCTCCCTCCCCTCCGTTGCTCCACCCTGCCCCAGGTGCGGGCGAACCTGGAGGGAAGGGCTGGCTGGACTCTGCTCTTTGGGGTGTTTTGTTCCTTGTTCCTTCACAGCTGTACCTGTTCCCAGATGTGTCTGCCCCTTCCCATTCTCTTTGGTCCCTTCCTCTCTTTGCATCGTCATGGTGCAAGGTCCTCCTTACCCTCACCCCTGCCTGCCTTGGGGTTTTGGAGAGCAGTTTGCAGTTCCCACTTCTTGAAGACGTGGTGCTATCGCAAAAAGCAGGGGCACGTTCAGTCAGCCAGCACCATACACCTGCCGGGTCCATCTCCGCCATCACAGCGCCCAGCCAGGCAGGACTCCGGCACTTCGGTGTCCTTTGCACCAGGGACTGGGGAGATCTGGACGTGTCCTCTCCGGGGAGGGGGGGAGTAGTCCGTGAGGATGGATCTCGGTTTGCCTGCGCCTCTGTCCGTAGCGTAGCTGAGGGTAAAGGCGGGTGAACAGAGTTGGCCCACTTCCCATTTGGGGAATATGAAGTTTACCCACATCTCGCCCTTGGTGTCCACCATCGCCGCTGGCCTGCAACACCAGAAAGCTTAGTTCACCCTCCCCTGCCGCTCTGGCTCTTGGCCTGCTGTAGCCCTGCTCTGAGCAGCTCTGTCCCAAGGGCTCGGCCTGGCAGGTCTGCGTGGGCCTCCCCGCCGAGAAGGAGCTGCACGCACAGGCCAAGAGGCGCTGCTGGTGCCTGGACTCCGCTTCCTTTGGAAATGGGTTGTTACTTCTCTCCCAGGCCTAGGTCTTCAACTTGGGGTTTCCCCACCTGAGACCCATCCTGTTAATGTGCGTAAAGTGCTTTGAGGCACTTGGAGGAAAGCCCTAGAGAACGGCAAAGCCATCACTCCTCTGCAGCTGTGGGATCACCGGCGTCATGACAAATGCCAGCAGGAGGTAGCCTCCTGGCAGGTCACGCCCCGCCCAGTGCTCCGGCTGGATATTCAGTTTTTGCCCAGCCCTGGCGATCTTGTCACGCCACCAAAGCTTTTGGTGACGGCTTGATTGCTGGCCACGTAGCCCCATTCATTGGTCAACATGCTTCCGAATTCATTGGTCTTCCTTCTGAATAACATGGCCGTACCAAGAAAGCTGGGGCACGGACTCCCCCAAAGCGGCCGTGGCTGAGGTTGGCCCCTGGTGCCCTGGTTTTGCCGTCACAGGTGCAACGTGGCTGCTTTGGTCGCTGGGCATTTACTAGGAGTGGTATTATTTTGTCTCTTGGTGGAGCTCTCAAGCGTCACCGGAACCCATCGACAGAGAGCGAGCCAGCCTTCAAAAGGAAGCCACTCCGTCAACGCCCCTCAGCAGCTGCGTTCTCCTCAATTAGAAGAGGTAATGGAGCAATTTATGGGCATCTCCAAAGTGATGCGTGAGTGACAGGCTGCATACAATCAGCGCCGGGGCTGCACCAGCAACTTGTGTTTTTCCAATTTGAATGGAAAGCTCCCTGGCAAAAATAATAACAAATCCCCCAGTGCGGCAAGCCGGCCTCTCTCCCCAGCTCCATCGTCAGCTAGGAGTAGGGCTGGGTCCCTCCGTTCCTTGCACTAGGGCTGGGACTGGTAGCCTGGGATAGGTGCCCAGGTTCAGGTTTACTCCTGGAGCTGGCAATGCCATGGCTGGGGTGGGGTTGGAGGAGAGCTCCTTGCAGCACCCAACAGTGCCCCCTCTGCCCACATAAGGAACAGCATTCGCTCCAGCCCAAGGATGGCGACTGCAGTGCAGAGGCGTGGCGGGGCTGTTAAACGGAGAGGATCCTCCTGCAAGTGCGAGAGATGAAGGGCCTCGCTGCTGGGTCTGGTTTGGGGAGGGGGGGCTGGGAATCAGGTCTCCTGGGTTCCATTTCTGGCCCTGCCGCTTGCTTGCTGTGGGATCTTGGGCAAGTCGTGTAATCTCGCCACGCCTCACCGGTAAAACATGTCTGATCATACGTACCTGCCTTGCAGGTGTGCACGAGGGATCCCTCACTGGTGTGGGGAAAGTGCTCTGAGATCCCGGGGCACAAGGCTCTGCACAAGTGCAAAGTGGTTGTGCTCTCCTCTCCGCGCCGTTCTGCCTTGGGGCCAGGTGTACAACGCTCTGGGAGGGGTGGGCATGCGGGGGGTTAGGGGACAAGGAGAGTGGGGCAGGAAGGATTCCAGGAAGCAGTGGGGTTGGGGGTGCTTGGCGCGGGAGGAAGGGGGGCTGGGTGCCGTGGGGCATGTGATTGAAGGGACAGAGGGAAGGGGGGAACTGAGCAGGGAGGGTGGAGGGGACGTGAGCGGGGAGGGGGTCTTGCAGGTGAGTAGCTTGGACGCGGTGCAGTGAGAGATGGAGAGTTCGGGGGGGCAGTGGGGGACCTTCCGGGCAGCGTCCTGGTGATACCTGGGAGGTGGGGCGGCTGGAGAGGTGGAAGCTAGAGGCGCAGCCCCACAGGATCAACCCCGCCAGCCAGGGGAATAGACACAGCTTCCCTCCACCGGCGCTCCCGCTGCCCCCCTCAGACCTGCCCCCACTGGGCACAACGGCAACCCCCTGCTGGGGACTGAGCCAGGAGCTGCTGGGCCCGATCCTGCCCCTCACCCCCAGTACAGTGCACGGCTCGGCTCCAGCAGCCCCTCCCCGCTGTGGTGTGAATGCCTGCGCGAGGGGTGGGGCTGGGGGACCCGGGACGGCTCTCCCAGCTCAGTGTCCCACGGGGGGAGCTCCAGGGAGCATCTCCCGTTCCCGTGGCCTGCTCCCGGGGATGGGACCGGGTGCCGTGGCTAGCCGGCCTGGGTCTCTCTCTCTCTCTGCAAATGGCAGATGGGGAGCTCTAGCTTGTGTGTGTGTGCTTCACATGCCTGACTGGCATGCTCACTTAGGCGTTATGCTGTCCCTGGCTGTTCACCTCTCCAGCCGCCGGGATCTGTGCAGCAACATGCCTCCTTTGGCAGCCTCCCCACAGGCCCCTCTCGATCCCCGTCGGCCCTTCCGAGCCTCCTGCGCCGACGTCTGGGTCTCCCGGGAAACCGGCTTCTCGGCCTGGAGTTTCCGCTCAGCGAATGCGCGTCTCCGAAAGCCCACCAGCGGGCTCGTAAATCCTGCCGGGGAATTCTGCCCTTCTTGTCTAGCTGGTTTCTAAAATTGGCTGAGGGAGGGACCTGTCCCCCCTCCCCCTTTATCTGCCCTCCTCCCCTGCCCGGTTTGCTGGTGAGTCACCAGCATGGCAGGCGAAGTGCACAGGGGCTGGGCGGATTGAAACCCAGCCTGGGTTCGTTGCGCTCACGCTGGCCTAAAATAAGGACGGCGTGTAGGGGTGGATCACCTGGCGAGGGCGGGTCGGCGCCTGGGCACTGCCAGCCCACAGACTCGGTTCCGCGGGCTAGGAGGGCAGACGGGGGCATGGTAGCTGGGGACATGAACCACTGCAGTCGTTCGCCTTGCACACCTGAGCCAGTCTCAGGAAATGGGCCCAGCGATTCCTCTGCCTCTCTCGCTCCCTTGCCGCCTCTTTCCCACTCTGTCCATCACGCCCTCCACTGCCCGCCCTGCAGCTCCCTGGCTCTCTCCTCCCCCCGCCCCAGAGCTTCCTGCTCATGGGGCTAAAAGCCGAGCTGGGCACACAGGTGACTGGCATCCGTGCAGGGCGCTGCCTCACCCGCCTGTGTGACAGAGACACAGAGCGTGATCGCTCTGCCTCCCCTGGGTCTGTGCATTTCCACCCTCCTGCCCCTCTCCCCCCCGGCGCTGGGGAGCACCGCCTCTGGAGCTCTAGACCTTGGGATGGGCACGGTTCCAGCTGGCGCCTTCCAAATGTTACTGGCCTCCCAGCATCCAGCCTGCCCAGCGTTAACCCTCTGCGTGCCGTAGAAAGGTTAGAGCCTGTCCACCCACCAGCCTCCCCCACCACACACAAACACACAGCCCGGCTTGGCTTCCATAGCCAGCCTGAGATGGGAAAAGAGTCCCCTCCCTGCGCAAAAAAGCCAGCCTCTGCCATGAGCCGGCGTGGGGCGGGCGCTGGGCAGGGATACACCCGCGCTCGGCCTCATGGTCTGTCTCTAGGGGGGGACCTTCTGCAGATACATGGGGGCAGGGTGGTCGCCACCGTCCTGCCCAGAGGGGGCAGTGGTGGGCACCAGGCCCAGGCGTGGAGCGTAGGTGACTGGGCGGGGCGGGCCCGAGGTGGGAAACAACCACACCTGGCACGATAAAGCTGAGAGCAGAGGCAGGCGTCGGCAGGGCCGCTCAGCCCTGCAAGGCATGCTGGGCCAGGGAGCTGCTGGAGGAGAGGAGCACCGGGGCGGGGGAACAAAGCTGGCACTGAGGCAGGCAGCTAAATTTAGCCCCTTTCCCTGCTAGCTCTCTGAACTGCAGCTCTGTGTTCCAGGCGGCCGAGGTGCCACGGCTTCGGCAGTCCATCTGTCGGCTGATTTCCCAAGCCCCACCTCCTCCGCCGAAGCACCTTCCCTGAGCCCCTCCGAGGAAGGGGAAGGGGTGGGGAGGGAAGGGGCTGGAGGGAGGCAGGCCCGGTCGCTCCACCTCAGCCAGGTAGGAAACAAGGGTCCGAACCCTGCCCAGCTCCCCTGGATCCAGGGGCGGTGAGGCAGGGAAGAATCTGGCCTTTAAGGATAGAATCACCCGCCCCCCAAGGGGTGGCTGCACCGTTGAACCCTGCACGTGTGGGGGGAGGCTAGTTTGTTGCCTGGCAACCCCTGCCCAGACCGACTGGCTCCAGCGGGAAAAGGCCCCTGGGCTGACTGGTACCAAGCGGGCCGAGCATCAAAGGCCCTGTCTGCTCCAGGTGAGACGGAGCCGAAAGAAGCCACAGGCTGGGCCCCTTGGAGCGCGCAATGCCTGGGCTGCGTCAGCGGCCCCCCTTGACAGCTGCCCGAGCGCTGGGGCGCCCCAGGAGGAGGTCGGTCAGTCTGTCTGTCCATCCAGTGTGGCTGCAGCAGCAGCATCTCTCGTGGTTTCCACCCAGAATGGATGGGGAGACAGACGCGTTGAGCTGCTCCTGGGTCAGACGGGCTCCCTAATCCTTTCCCACCAGGCAGTGCTTGGGGGTTGGAGGTCGCCCGAAAGCCCAGGCTCCCAGAATGCACTGCTATGAGCCGCATTGGTGAGGTGCGTGGTCGGGGGAGGAGGCCGGGCGGTTCTCTTAGGGTCGCCGTGTGACGGCCGTGCTGAGCCAGGGCAAGGGGGGGTGAGAAACCAGCTGTCTGGTGCCATTGGTGCCCCTGCGGTGGTCTTGTCTCCTAGCGGAGCTGCCCCCGAAGGGAGCACACGCCTCTCGCAGCACTGGGAGAACAGCCTTTGTGGAGCTGGGCAGCAGGGTGGGCTGCACCCGTGTGCCCAGGAGTGGGAGGGTCATGCCCACACGCCGGGCCCAGAGCGGGCGAGAGTTCTTTGGAGCGAGGTGGTGTTGAGCCGTTGAAGTCAGTGGATCCACGTTCTCATGGGGGTCAGTCAAGCTGATTGCAGCAGGGAAGTGTTGTGGCTGGAGAGGGGGACAGAGGCTCCCCGGAGCGTCACAGAGGCAGGAGGTGCCTGCCGTCAAGATCTCTGGGATGCTGCTCTCTGTTGGGTGAGAACTTAACTCTCCACTGCCTGTGTCTAGCGCAGAGCCCTGCATGGCCGGGCTTTGTGCATGGGCTTGCGTGCACTGCCCAGATCCCAAGTGACATGCCAGAGTCGCGAGGAAGGAGGGGACTGTCTCTAATGCACCCTCCAGGGGTCCCCATCTTCTGGAGCCTGCATTACCCCTGCGGGGGCCAGCCAGGTGGCTGTGTCCAAGCCTGTCGCTGTAGATGCTCCACAGATGGAGGCTTCTACCCCTTGCCGAGAGCTAGCTTGTCGCCAGCTCCGTGTGCCAGGTCTCCCACCCAAATCCAAAGAGTGGGAGTTTCCCAGGCGGTGCCCGTAACGGGGCCATCTGCCTAGCAATTCTGCACCCCGCTGCTAGGCTCCCAGCGCCCGCCGTGGAGCATCTCACATGTGACATTTCGCTCCATTCGCTGTCGCCGCTAGAGTGGATCTGGGTTGCGGCCATCTCTGCTGGAGAGAACTTCCCTGGCTCGCTACCCGATTCCGCTCCAGGCAGCAGGGCACCATGGGACCTAGCTCTGCTCCCGTGGACTAGAGCTCCCGTGAGCTATAGGTGTAGCTCCAGGAAACCCATCAGCTGAGGTAAGTCTGCTGGACCCGTTACCCAAGATGAAACACTCTGGCCACCTGTTCTGTCTCCTCATGATAAATGCCAAAAAAAAGAGTCAGCGGTGGAAGGCTCGAGTGTCGCGAATAGTGATGGGAGCACGGGGGGAGAGGGTTGTTCTTTTCTGCAGGATGATGGCTATCGTTAAGGTCAAACAATCCCTCCGTGCGCACACCCCTCTCCCCCCAGTCCTCTGCTGTTCCACCTCCAAAACCCTGGCTGCCCAGCTGAAATGAACTGGATAAAATGGCTTTCTCGGTCTCCACCTGCTCCTCAGTCTTCACGCAGCCAGTCTGCAGCCGCGTTGCCGACTCTCGTGGTTTGAGCGCGAGTCTCGCAATGATTTTGTGGGTTTCCTACAGCCCCAGCTCCTGGAGTCATGGGAGTTTGTGAGAACCTCCATTTTTATTGGGTGTGGGGTGGAGGGATAGTTTCTCGCGTGGGAACACGCAAGACAAATACAAAAGACCGCCACCACGTTTTGAGATTTAAAAAAAAAAATCTTGGGGTTGGGGGGGGGGGGCGCATCTGACTCATGATTTTTTAACACGGGGGTTGGCCATGCTGCCGCCGCCACCGCTGTTCAGTGAGAGCGGCTGCCCCTGCTGAAAAGTAGAGGAGATCTGGAAGGCTGTGGGCTGCCCCAGGACCGCAGCAGGAATGGAGGGGCTGCAGTTCTGCTCTGGTTTGCGTCAGTACAGAAGGGAGTTGGCAGAGATGGGGGTGGAGCTAGGCATGGTCTAGCCGGGGCGGTTATCAGGTCAGGATTCTGGGGCACTGAAAAAGCTGTGTGGACAAATTTCTCTTCTGGGGTCTCTGCCCTCCCCCGGGTGTCTGTGTGAATGGGGGGGGGAGAAAGCCGAGGGTTGCAGTTGCTATGCCGAGGTACCCCCAAACACAAGCTCCTTGGGGGTGGTCCTTGAGAAAAGGCTGGAGTTGCGAATCCAGACCAGCTCTTCACCGACGCGGCGAGCGGGAGCGCGCCCAGGCCGGTGGGGGGCTCAGTGACGCCTTGGAGGAGTGGGGGCATCGGCGAGGCGAGCCTCATGTGCAGTAACATGGACAGGAGGTGCCAGGGGGTGAGAGCAGCCGAGCGTGTGCCTGGTTCATCTCCTCTGGAAAGCCTGCTGCAGCGCCCTGCGGGGCTGGGCAGCCAGCGAATCCCGGAAGAGGCTTATTCCTGAATCCAGCATCCGTCACAGGCGGGTCTCTGAACACCATGTGCATTTGCATCCAAGGATTTGGTGACAGGAGGTCTGTGGCTGCACCGTCCCCACTGCCATCAGCCCCGAGTCCTTCACTGATGCTCTGTCAGCTGTCTCACCAGCGCGGGAACGGGGAGGGGGCGATCCCGGGTAGTTCTTCCGGTTTGCATCTTAAGCCCTCAGTTCTCGTTCTCAAAGCCCCTAGCTTTGAAGGAGTCTGCGTTTACAAAGTACCGCCGCTTGCTTTTGGGATAGCATCGCTCTAGGGCAGGGGGAATCAATAAGCGGCCCGCGAGCCAAATCCGGACCGCCGGATACTTTTGAACTGACCCCGGAATCTTCTTATTGTCGTTGATGTTATTTTTTATTATTTTCTCTGGTGTCTGGATCTTGGCTCTACCTTGACCGAGAAATTTGGACCTTAGCAAAAATCTAACTGACTACCCCTGCTCTAGGTGCCCCGTTGTGCCAGGCACTGCACAGAAACAGGGGGTGAGGCAGGCCCTGCCCAGAGACTTTCCGATCGAAATAGACAAGAGGCAGGGTTAACACCCCATTGTGCGGATGGGGAGACAAGACACAGAGAGACTAATTGGTTTTCCCGAGGAAGGTTGTAGCAAGGCCAGGGATTGAATTTCACCCTGACGAGTCCCAGTCCACAGCCATCACCACCACGCCATCCTTCCTTTCGCTCCTCCACCTCCCTCGCTTCCCCCACGTGCCGCAGAGCACTCAATAGCGCAGTCACTGTGATGACGGAGAGGGAGAATGAGCTTTGGAGGGTCGGGCAAGGGGAGGAAAGACCTGCAGTTCGGCAATAGGCAGCGAATACAGCCGGGAGCTGCAAAGGAGAAGGCTCTTGCACCAGATGGCAAGCAAAGGCAGTTGAGGAATGGAGCGGGAACAGAAATGGGCACGGACAGGAGAGGGACAGAGGCGGCCATGGGGCCAGATTCTTCCTGGGCATCAGTGTGTCGGAACCGGGACTGACTGCCCCGAGGAAGGTGATTCTGGGTTTTTCTTTTGGCGTTTCAGTTTCCCTATTACACCGAGAATGTGGATTTGTTTCTCTTCACAGCCCTGCGGCCCGGGGTGGGGTTCGGACCTGACCAGCCCTGGCCCGGGCATTTTTCATCTGTACTTTGTTTCTTGAATGAAACGAAACAGAACCCCCCGGTTGTGGGGGTGCGCCCGGGGGGGGGGGGGGGGGGGGTTCTGGCTCTCCTTCCCCCAGCCCAGCGCAGAGCTGTGGTGGGTGGCACGGGTGAATACTTCCTTCTGTTCTCTTTTGATATAAAGCAGCCCATTGGATGTGTGGGGAATCGGTTGAAGTTGGGACTTTCCCGGGAAAACCCCGGGGCTCCCTGTGCCTCCCCACCCAGGTAACCGCTGAGCTCCTGCCCCCGGGACGCTACACACCGTCTGCTCCTCTCTCCAAGTGACCTCCACCTCCCCACCTCTCCTCCGCCCCGTCCACCCTGTCTCTGTTGAAGGCCTCTTCCGCCCCCCACTGCTCTGAGCCCTTCTCTGTGGCTTCCCCCCCACTGCTGAGGTGTCAGCGTGGGGGACATGGGCCTGGGAATCCAGGCCGGCTGGGCTGGGCTGCTTGCCTCACTGTTTGCTTTGGCTCATGGCCCTTCCCTGATTTCCCCAGCTGTGGAAGGGGGGTGATGAACCTGCCCCACCATTGTGAGCGCTGGCGGGGGGGAGCGGTGGTGGTATTTGCACTGGGATGGGCGTGATGGCTTTCCGAGCTAGCAGATGCTGGCCTTGGACGTGTTCTGGAAAGGCCCAGGAGCACGCTAAGGGCAGGTCTATGCTGCAGCCACGGGGTGCAGGGGGAGCGAGATGGGGAGCCACAGGCGTGCAAGGGGGCAGGAGGATGTGGGGTGGGGGGGCAGGGCTGCGTAGGGCCACAGAGGGGAGTGCTCCTACAGTTTTGACTCATGTAGCTTTTAAGCCCAGAAGGGCCCATTAGATCATCTCCTCCGACCCCCTGCAGAGCTCAGGAGAGGAGCTGAGTGCGGGGAGGTTAGACAAACACAGAAACCCTCTGAACCCACCTGCCGGGGAGTCAGCACCCTGCTGATCTCCATCCATGTCAGCAAGCCCTGGCCCAGGTCCCGGGACATTTGTTCGATGGAGCAGGTTGGGGCCGGCGGGGGCTGAGCAGTGACTGCCGGGGGCATGGGGGGCCCACAAAGCACCATCTACAAATGGCCGAGGGGCAGAAAGAGCAAGGAGGGAGCAGCTTTGTTTGGGGTACAGCGGTGAGTGATGGGGGGGCGTTGAGAGAGCTCCACATTTGCGGTCTCACCACCCCAGTGGCCCCCCAGCAAGGACGGGCACTGGGATCGTTACGAGGGGGGGAATAATTCTGGAGCCAAGGACAAATCGGCCGGGCAAACTGGGAAGCCAGGGAAGGGTCAGGTGGCTGCGCCCAAGGGGGCCAGCGTGTGGCGCTGTTTCAGTGCAACATCCTGGTTAGTGAAGGAATTAGCAGGCGCAGTCCAGACCCGGCAAATGTCTCTAGCGCTCCAGTCTGCACAGCTGCTGGGTGATTGCTGTTTGTCTGTCCATCCCCGTGGTCTCCGGGCGGGCCCTGGGCCTCAGTGCAGAGCCTATCCCCGTGGTCTCCGGGCAGGCCTCAGGGCCAGTGCTCATCCGTGTCCTGCAGGGCATTCCCACTTGGATCTCATCTCCATTAGCTCCTCCGATGGCTGCGCGGAGCAAGTCCCGCCCAGCACTAGGTGGGGTTGGGCTTTCAGCTGGGTTGATGACCACTCACTCCCCTGCCTAATGCAGTCTCCCCGTGGCACCGCTGGCCAGCAGCTGTCTCATGGGTGGGCGAGCGGCAGAGCGACGCCTCTCCGTTACCCCATCAGCCTGGTGCAGGCGTGCGGGGCTGGGCTGTGGCACTGACCAGCGGGGCTAGTCCTCGGGGCAAACAAGCCCTGTCCTAGCTCTCCCCCTCCGCGCTTGGCCCAGGCCACCCCGTCCGCCGGCTGGGCTCAGAGCCGGTCAAGGTGGGCCTGAACACAGCTGGCTCCCACCAGACTGAAATAAACACCTTGAAAGAGGCCATGTCCTTCCCGGAGTCACCTCCTCTGGGGGGCGGGTGGGGGGGATTAGAGCTTCAGAGGGAGCCCCCAGTGCCCCCCATCCCTCCGGCGTGGGGCAGAGGGCGCTGGACAGCTTCCCAGGAGAGGGGAGGGCTGGCGGAGTCTGCGTTTCTGCTTCCTGCCACCAGGAAGCCTGAAACTGCTAAACTAATTAAAGATTTTCAGCAGCAGGATTAATCCTGGGCTGGGGGGGGAGGGGGGAGCTGGCGAGCCCAGATAGTCAGGAGGATATTGGATTTCTGAAAGGCGAGTCAGCACTCTTCAGGGCTGTTATCTTCCCGAGGCTCCAGGGGTCAGGAGGTGGGAAACAGAGGTGCCTGCAATCTCTCTCTCTCACACACCCCGTGCATTGCTCTTCTCTCTCCTTCTGTGTCTCTTCCTCCCTCCCACCCCGCTTCTCCATGCATCTCCCCCCCCCATGCATCTCTTCCCCCCCATGCATCCTCTCTCTCTTGTGTGGTCTCTAGTCGTGTTTTGTAACCAGCGAGAGAGAGAGAAAAAAATCCCCCTGGCTAACAACCCGGGAATGGTGAAGTCCAGAGTGCCTAATGCAGAACATGTGGCAGGCTGCCTGAGGCAGAGCAGAGGAGGTGAAAGTGAACATTGTGTGGAGAGCATCCGCCTAACGGGCCCCTCCCCCTGGGCCCCCTCCCCAGCCCACTCCCACCCCTCTCTGGGCTGTGTCTGCCAGCGCTCCGCACACCCCAGCTGAGGGGGGTTGGGCTCTGCCAGGCAGCGGGTCGGGGTGGGAGCTCACCACCCCCTAGGCACAAGCAGTGACGAGATGCCTCCCTCCCCCCAACTCCCTCTGGGCATTGGGGGCGGGCAGTGCCCGGGGCCGTCTGGGAGAGGAGCAAGAGGCTATGTCGCACGGTGCCCATTATATAACACGGGGGAGCGAGTCACAGGTCTGTTCTGGGGGCCTGGAGCCCCCCTCCCCCGCATTCCGGTTCTCAGCAGGCCCTGCTGGCCCTGTTGTGGGTGGGAATCCGGAGTCACCCCCCATGGAACGCAGAGGAGTTACTCTGCGTTCACACCAGGCTCGCCGGGAGCCCGCCAGGGTTATCTGCTTGAGCAAGCCTTGCTATTGCCCCATCAACGTCCGCGTCGCTGCCCCAGGGGACCCCCTTTCTGCGCTCGGCCAAGGGGGCTGCGTTCTGGTGCACCCCGGCCCTCCATTTGGAAAAGCCCCAGAGCAGGGGTGGAGGGTGGAGGCCGCAGTCTCTGTCCTGGCCAGGTGAGCATCCCCCGCTTGCCCATCATACGGCAGCAGCAGCTGAACCCGTCAGATGTTGCAGGTCCCCCATATCCCACCCCTATGCCTAGCACAGAGCCGTGTGCTCCAGCCCCTCTGCCTTTTGGGGGCCAGCAGTGGGGGGGAATCGCCTCCTGCCTCCCCTCTGTCTGCTCGGCAGCTGCTCAGGCCTGTGCCTAGTCGTTAAGAGGCTTTAATAACCCAGAGCAAGTGTGGTCTTGTTACAGCCAGAGAGGAGCCCGTGCAGAAGCTGGCTGGAGCTCTGTGTGTGTGTGTCGGTGACTGTGTGCGCGTCTCTCGGGGTGCGTGTGTGCGTGTGTTTGTGTGCAGCGTGTGTTGCCCTGGGTGTAGCCGGGTGACTCGGTGTCCTTGTGACTGGGTGTGCGTGGCATGAGCTTGGATCGCCCTGGCCACGGCCTGCCCTGATTTATACCAGCGTCAAGCTGGAGTAACTGCCCCGAACCCGACGTAGCCGCTCTTGATTCACTGAGATACGGCTCTGGTCCCATCCCAGTCTCGGCAGCAGGGCAGGCTCCCAGTCCCTGACTGGTTTTCAGTCTCTCCACGTTTCACTTGAATTAAAAGGGAAAGCAGCATGTGCGAGGGGGGGGGGGATTGGTACCCCGGGGGCTGTTCTGGAAAGTCGTCTGTGCGCTTCCTGCCTGCCTCTCCTCCAGCAGCTCCCAGCTCCGGGCACATTAGCAGCTGCATGAGAGACTAGACCGGTCTTTCTAGTGCATATTTTGCTGCTCCACATTGGCCCTTGGTGTAACTCTACACCGCCCAGGCCAGCAGCAGCCGCTCTCTGCAGGGCTGGAGACAGAGCTGCCTGCATTTCCCTGCCAGCCAGGAGACCCGAGGATGGGGAGGGGGAGAGATGTGGACTGAGTAACTGACAGGTTTGAATTCTCCTTCCCTGCCTTGTTGATAAGTTGTCACGCTAATGCAGGCAACAGGAACAGTCTGGATCATGCTATGTGTGTGTGTGTGTGTGGGGAGCAGACAGACACACATGGGAGAGGCACCGGCAGACACACAAAGATACAGAGACACACACACACACACACGTAACGATACAGAGGAAGAGAGACGGAGACACACGTACAAACGCAGACGCGGGCCCACAACCCAGGAGAGGCTGGTAGCCACACAATAACACCGACTCACAATCGCACAAAGAACGAGCGACACAATCTGGGAGAGATGGAGACAGAGGCATGCACGCATGCACACACACACACACACACTAGCGCCCGCACATCCGCACCAATACACAAAGAGAGAGCGAAAATCACAACCCAACAGCACACCCACAGGCAGGGGGAGCCCTAATGCAGAGCTCAGAGCCTGGCTGACTTCCTCCAGGGCTCTGGTAGATCCTGAGTCAGACGGACAAACAGACGCGAGCCAGAGAAGCCAAGAAAGTGCGAGATGGGGATGGGGCCGAATTGACGAGTGGTGGCTGGGCCCTGGAAATACACTGGAAATGTCAGCACGAGGCCTGTGGCTGATGCCGCCAGGACAGGCCGAGGCCCTGTGGACATCCGTGCGTCCATCCGGGCTGATGGAAAGCCGTCTGTGTCCAGAACGCTGCCCAAGCAGTGACCTTGGGCGTGGGGGGAGAAGGAGGCGCCGTCCCCCCTCACTCGGTGGCCAGAGGGAGCCTGTCAGTTCTCTCCAGCACATTTGGGTGGAGAGGGAGAGAGAGCGGCTTAGACAAACAGACAGTTGCAGACAGATGGGTAGGCGTGAATGCCTGTGCTGCTATCTGTACCCGCTCGCTCGCTCTCTCTCACACTCACACACGCGCACACAGGCTGAATAACCCTGTGGGAGCCTGTGTTTAAGATGCCAGAGTGGAGCACGATTCAGCAAAGGGCCCTGCTGGGCTCTCTTCTGCTGCTGCTGCTGCTCGCATAAGCCTCCCCAGGGCCTGCCATGCGGGGGGTGGGGGTGGGCGAGAGCTGCTGCCCCTTTGCGCCCCAGGCGCCGTCGCTGCCCCCCCTCCGCCCGCGGGAAGGGCATTTCTGGGCCCATTCACCTGTGGCTGGAACAAACCCCCGTCACCGCCAAGTTCTCCCTTGCCAGCGCGGGACCCTGCATTCCCCCTCGGCTCACGCACCCGGGCCTGTGTGCTGCTCTTTCACAGATGGGAGCTCCCTCGCCTGCCAGCCCATCGGCCTGGAAAACGGAGCCAGCCCGCCAGCCGAGTGGTTCCAGCGCGCCCAGGGCTCCGGGCTGCGCCAGCCCGACAGCGAGGCGGACGGCAGCGAGAGGAACTTCAAAGTGAATCTGCACTGCAAGCACTCGCGGCCAAGGTAATGGCTCCAGGGCGCAGGGCAGCCTCGTGTTCTCTGCGGGGGGGGGCCGCCCCGTGGTATCTGTAGGGGATGGGGGCAACCCCGTGGTATCTATAGGGACGGGAGCCCCGTGGTATCTGTAGGGGATGTGGGGAGCGCCGTGTTATCTATAGGGGATGGGGACAACCCCGTGTTATCTATACGGGATGGGGACAACCCCGTGTTATCTATACGGGATGGGGACAGCCCAGTGTTATCTATAGGGAACAGGAGCAGCCCTGTGTTATCTACTGGGGATGGGGGCAACCCCATGGTATCTATAGGGGACGGGAGCAGCCCTGTGGTATCTGTAGGGAATGTGGGGAGCGCTGTGTTATCTATAGGGAACAGGAGCAGCCCCGTGTTATGTACAGGGGATGGGGCAACCCCATGTTATCTATAGGGGATGGGAACAGCCCTGGGTTATCTATAGGGGGTGTGGAGAGCTCCATGTTATGTATGGGGTATGGGGGCAACCCCGTGCTATCTATAGGGGATGGGGGAGCAGCCCAGGTTATCTATAGAGGATGGAGGGAAGCCCCGTGTTATCTACAGGGGATGGGATAGCCCCATGTTATCTATAGGGGATGACGGGCAGCCCTGTGTTATCTATAGAGGATGGGGGAGCAGCCCCGTGTTATCTATAGGGGATGGGGGAGCAGCTCTGTGTTTTATTTTTCCCAGAGCACTGGAGGCCGGGGCCATCTGAAATTGGGCCTGCGGCTCTGATTCACGCCTGTTCTGGGGCAGCCATGCGGGTGGATTGTGCTGCCTGTCTCTCCCCTGCCCCTTCGGCTGAGCAGGCGTGCTGCAGACGGGCTGTGCCCAGGGTTGAATGGGGCCTTTGTGTTTCTCCCCCCACCCCCAGCAGCTGAATCCGGGCTGGGCCTGCCAGCGCTGCCTCCCCTGGAGCACCTGCCTTTGCCCCGCAGCGAGCGTCTCACTTTCTGCTGCAGCTGGCCTGGGGTGGGCGGTGAGCGAAGGGGGTGGCAGTACCTGGGCACTTCGCCCTAGCCTGGCACTCCGGACTGAGGATGGGCAGTGAGGGGTCAGGTCTGCAAACCCTCATCAGCCTGGCTTTGGAGCCAGCTCCGTTCATCAGAACGCCCAGCTTGGAGGGGACAAATGCTCGGCTCTGGGCTTTGCCCACCTCTGTTCAAGACCTCCACCTGTATTTTGTTCTGGGGGGGCACCTCAGTGTTTCTGGCTGTCTGATCTTTCTGTGCTGAACGGTGACCCCAGGGCTGGCGGGGCGGGGGGGCTGCAGGTTGAGATTGAGGGGCCCTGGCACAGGTATGTAGGGAACGCTTGCCTAGATCTTGCGCTTGCCCATAATAAGCTAGTGCTGCCCCTCACCAGCTATAAAACCCACCCAGCACTTAGCCAAAACCCAGCTTCGCTGGCCAGGCTGGCTGCTGTCAGTGACTCCCCATGGAGCCTGCCCCTTGAGCACGCTGGGGGAGCGCAGGCCCCGGGCCGCACGCTGCACAGAGAACCTGCCTGTGAATAGCCACCCTGGGCCGTGGCGACTTGCCCGGGCAGGCAGCCTGTTTTCTGAGTGCAATGAAATAACCCAGTCACGTCTGCCAGTGCCCCTCTCTGCGCCTGTGCAGGGGAGAGACAGGGCCCAATATCTGGAGCTTCCCCACCGCCCGGCACTGCGTCCTCTGTCCGTGGCAGTTCTGCCCCAGGGAGGCTGGTCAGTATCATTAACCCAGAGGGGAAATTGAGGCACGGGGCAGTGAAGCGACTGGCCCACAGTCCTGGTGTACCCGTTCCCCCCTGCTGCAGCCACTGGCCCGCCCCGCCTCTCCTCCCGCCCCGCACATAACGACAGCGCCGCTGCGTTTGATCCCTGCTGGCGCTAGTGCTTTTCCATGGGATCCTGACCCTTCTCACTCCACATCTGGCCAAGCGTTGCCTGGAAACGGCAGCCCTCAGCACCGGGTGTTCTCAGGGGGAGGGGGCGGGAGAGGAAGGGGAGCCAGGGCCCCTGCCGGTGTGTGAAAGGCAGGCCCCAGAAGCCAGGATCCTGAGCCGCGCCGTGGGGTGGACGACGCTGGAAAAGGAGGGACACGTGGTGGGGCTGAAATGGCCGAGCTGGGGCAGGCGGGGTGGAGACGGGGGCCTTCTGTCCCGGCCTGCAGAGGGTGCTGGATGGCGCAGCGCCCGGCCGGGCTCAGGGCCGGGCCTAGCACACGGCAGTGCCCAGCAGGGCCTGCCAAAAAGCTGAGGTCACTTCCTGCTGCAGCAACTTTCCATGAGCGGCGCCGGGGGCGGAGGGGCTTCGGGGCTGGGAGGGATTCGGAGCAGGGCAGGAGCCATTGAAAACCACGGGTGAAAGATGGGGAGGGGGCAGTAAGGCGGGGCGGGGGAGGAATGCTAAACAGGGAGCGAGAAGGAGGGGGTGCAAAGGGGGATGAGGCCTGGCGGGAGGGGGCAGAAGTTGACCCTCGGGTGTCCTAGCCTCCTTTGGAGTTCCAGCCTCTGGGGAAGGATGCTGAGTGCCCTCCCATGCCCACCCCTCCCTGATTTACCCTGCTGTCTTGCAAATTGCTGCTGGCGGGAGTGGGGGAAGACTCCTGCCTCATGGGGGCCGGGGGGGGGCAGCAGTTCCTCGTTATTTAGCCTGTTTCAAGCAACAAGGCCGGAACAGCTGGGCCCAGTCTGAGAGCAGCCTGCGTCCTTGCTGGGTCCCACCCCAGCCCCCCTGCTGCACGGGGGGTGTTTGCTGCCCGTTTAATAGTGCTGGCGTTCGCGCCCCACTGGGCCGAACGGGGGAGCCTCCTGCTTCTCTAGGTGCTATCAGTCCTAGTAGCATGCAGCTCCAGAGGAGCGGCTCACCGCAGGCCTGGTCGCACAGCCAAAATGCAGGGCGACCGGGCTGCAAAAAATCCCACGCCCTGTGAGACGTAGCGCGGTGGCCCTGACGTGGCTGGGCGGGTGGAAGGGATCTTCCGTTCACCTAGCGACTGCCTCTCGGGGAGCTGGATTGACCACAGCGATGGGAGAACCCCGAAGCTGCTACGTACAGTTCTTCAAGGAACTGGGTCAACCCCCATGAAGAGCTTGGCTCTGTGAGGGGGGCTGGGTTCCTGCCATCCAGAGGGGACAACTGATGGGTGTGCGGGGGTGGAGATTTGCTCGGTGCTGGGGGTGAGCGCCCCCCATTGCAAGACGAGCTGCCCATCAAGGTGGGGGACATTACATGGGGGTCTCTCTCCTCGCCTCGGGCTGCTGACGTGGGTCCCCAGCCTGACCGCCAGGAGCCAGACCCCGGCCCTCTCTTCTCTGGAAGGAGGAATGAAGCCAGGTCCCCTGAAGAGCCCCGCACTGCCTGTGGGGCGCGGGGGAGATGGGGCCTGGGGCGTCTCCGCTCCGGGCCCATCCATCCTCTGGAAACGCTGGGAACAAAGAACTTTTCTTTCTCTCGTCCCCTTCCTTCCTTCCTTGCAGACCCGGGACGGGGGGAGGGGACGGCCAGGCTGTAATGGATCCATTTCCAAACCTTAGTGCCAGGTGCTTGCTTCTCCAGGCGACTGGGTGGAAGGAAAGGGCTGGCTGGCTGGGCACAAAGGGGAATACAAAGGGGCTTTCTCTCAGGCCACAAGGAGCGCAGGTTGCAAACTTTAAGCAGTAGGTGGGAGTAGCTCTGCTGACGGGGAAGGGGAGGGGGCAGTGGGGAAGGAATCCAGGAGTGCACGGGCTTAGCTGGTTAATATGCATCAACACTTGGAGGAGGATCCGTAGCTCACAGGGGACACCTAGCGGTGGTACGTCCGCAAAGCCCTTTCCCTTGGTGTGGGCTGCTTGGCACTCTCCGTCTGGTGCAAAGGGACCAGGAGGCTGAAGGAGCAGGCTGGAAAATGTGCAGAAGGTCCAGGGACTGTGGAGCAGGTGTACAAAGTCCAGGGGCAGCATCCCTGCCCATGGGACAGGCTGCAAGGGCCGGGGCAGATCCCCAGCCTAAGGGCAGGTGTACAAGACCCAGAGCAGATTCCCAGCCCGTAGCTCAGACGCGCAAGGCCCAGGCAGATCTGTAGCTCAGGCGTGCGAGGCCCAGCCCGTAGCTCAGGCGTGCAAAGCCCGAGGCAGACCCCAGCCCGTAGCTCAGGCGTGCAAAGCCTGGGGCAGATCCCCTGCCCGTAGCTCTGGCGTGCGAGGCCCAGCCCGTAACTCAGGCGTGCGAGGCCTGAGCCAGATCCCCGGCCCGTAGTTCAGGCGTGCGAGGCCCAGCCCGTAGTTCAGGTGTGCGAGGCCGAGTCCATAGCTCAGGCATGTGAGGCCCGGGGCAGATCCCCAGCCCGTAGCTCAGGTGTGCGAGGCCCAGCCCATAGCTCAGGCGTGCGAGGCCCAGGGCAGATCCCCAGCCTGTAGCTCAGGCGTGCAAGGCCCAGCCCGTAGCTCAGGTGTGCAAAGCCCGAGGCAGATCCCCAGCCCGTAGCTCAGGTGTGCAAAGCCCGAGGCAGATCCCCAGCCCGTAGCTCAGGCGTGCAAGGCCCAGCCCGTAGCTCAGGCGTGCGAGACCCGAGGCAGATCCCCAGCCTGTAGCTCAGGCGTGCGAGGCCCAGCCTGTAGCTCAGGTGTGCAAGGCCAGGCACAGGGCAGGTGCATTACCTGTGTTTGAAAGGAGCAGATGGCGCCCCAAATCCCATGCTCCGGTGTTGGTTTTACCCTGCCCGATGGCAGCAGAAGGGCACTTCCCCCTTGGGGGCCAGCCAGGGCTCAGCCTGCATTGAATGAAAGGGTTAGCGAGATGCCTTCAATCCTTGCCTTGGTGCCAGAGCTTTGGGCCAAATCCAGCCCATGCCATAGGCGCATGCAACCCCTGCTGGTTTCCATGGGAGTGGCCCCTGCTATGGAATTCTTACTGTGGCCCCGATACCACGGTGATGGGCACATTAGAAATCGACAGGCCGTGCCAGCCGGGGGAGCTCGGAGTGAGTTAGCCGTCCAGAGTCCGCCCCAGCCCAGGGTGAGGGAGGGGAGTCGGTGGGGGGGGGGCTACAGACACAGGGCTGGGGTCTCTGAGCTGAATCTAAGCTCCAGGCTGTGCAGGGAAGGCCCTGCTCTCCGGGCTAAACGCCTCTTCTCTTCCCTTTGCAGAGAACTCAAGTGTAACAGCCGGAGCAGCAAGGCCGAGGGTAAGTGCCATTCCTGGGGCCTTTCACCCGGCCCGGGCCCTGCAAGGGGGGCTGTGGGGCAGCCGCAGGACTGGCTGGGGGGCAGTTTGGGTACCGGCGGCCTCACCCCTGTAAACAATTCCCAGCAGCTCCCGTTCCCCTGCCCCCGCGGGAGGGCTCTCCCCAGAGGGGCTTTCAGTTCTGACCCCGTACCAGGGCTGGGGCAGGGAGCTCTGTGAGTAAGGGGGCCCCAGGGATTCCTGGGACGCTGCCATAGAGAGGGGTAGGGGTCCAGCCCTGGCAGGCTTCCGCTGGGGGGCAGGGGGATTTTGCTAGCGGGCATCGGCTGTGGCTTCTGTGTTGGAGAGGAATGGAGGGTGTTAGCTAGCAGGAGAAGCTTTCCAGCTCTCAGGGGGTTCCGCTGTGGAGCAGGATCCTTCGGGTGCTTGTGGAATCCCCGTTTGTGAAGGTTTTTAAGAACAGCTTGGACAAACACCGGCAGGGACAGTCCAGGTGTACCGGGTCCGTCCCTTCCAGCCCTCCCCAGGAGGCATCGCTGTCCCATGCTTTATGGAGCAGTCACCCCTCCCTTGGAAGTCCGCAGGGTGCCAAGCTAGCTGGCCCAGCGCTGCCCTGCCCTGCATTAAGAGCCTGACTTTGCTTCTGTGCCCGTTTCAGGTCCATGCATCGGCTTCCCCGACACCCATGTCAGCAACTGTTCCACCAAGAGGCACCCGGGGGAGGAGGAGTTCAGGATGCGCGTGAAGCCCCCAGGCCCAGTGGTGACGTCTGGTGCCATCCGCAGCTCACCTGACTACGTCCGCGAGCCCAAGTTCTACCAGACAGGGCATCCTGGGCAGAGGCCGGCAGCGTGCCCAGCAGAGAAGGCCTTATCCTGCAGCGTGCTGAGCTTCCCTGAGGGTTCCTGCCCGGCACTGGGCCGGGAGCACCAGTCCAGCTCACTGCTCCATGGGGACCCGGCTGACAGGTGCCAGAGCCTCCACGCCCTTGGTCCCACCAAGGGAGAGGACTTCTCCTCAGCCAACGCTCTGGGCTGCGCCAGCGACCCCCGGATCCTGGTGGGGGGCCTGGATGAGACAGCCACCCACGACCGCGCCCCCAAGACCTTCTCCAATGCGACGTTGGCCTCCGGCCGCTGCAACGTCGACAACATCGTCTCGCTGCTGAAGAGCAAGTGTGGTAACGGGCGAATCAACCTCCACCCGGTGGTGCAGCTGATCGACATCATGAAGGACCTCAACCGGCTCTCCGAGGACCTGAAGAACAGCGGCGTCCACCTGGACTGCGGCAGCCTGCGGCTCAACAACCACCCGGCCCCCGGCGAGGAGAGCCGGACGCCGGCCAGCACCGGGGACCGAGATCTCCAGTACAGCTTCTTCTCCTCGGCCACGCTGGCCAACAGCATTCGCAGCCCGGAGGAGAGGGTGGGACAGTGCAACGCCAAACCCGAGCCGCCCCGGCAGACTCACTCTGCCCTCTCTGAGGAGGAGATGGAGGGGGGCAGGGAAAGTTCCCAGCTGCCAGGATGCCAGAGCAGCGCTGCCCCGGCCTCGAAGCCACCCGGCAACCCAGACGAAGCCAGCTGCTCCGAGCCAGACACCACGGATTACTCTGAGCTGGCTGACGCAGATATACTGAGCGAACTGGCCTCGCTGGGCTGTCCAGGGGCCCAGTTGCTGGAGACTCAGTCTCTGGAGCCCCAGCCCCAGTTGCTATCAGCCCAGGAGCTCGATTCCCAGTCCCAGTTACTAGATTCTCAATCTCTCGAGTCCCAGCCTCGGCTCCTAGATGCCCAGACGCTGGAGCCCCTGCCCGAGTCCCTGGAGCTGCAGAGTCTAGAGCCGCTGCCAGAGTCGCTGGGGCTCCAGTCTTTAGAGCCCTTGTCCGAGTCTCTGGAGCTCCAGTCTCTAGAGCCCTTGTCGGAGTCTCTGGAGCTCCAGGCCCTGGAGCCCCTGTCTGAGCCTCTGGGACTCCAGGGCCTGGATACTCTGCCCGAATCACTGGACCCCCAGCTCTTAGACTCCCAAGCCCAGCTGCTCGATCCCGAGGCCCAGTTACTGGACCCTCCGTCTCTAGGGCCCCTGCCCAAGTTGCTGGAGCCGCAGCCCCAGCTCATGGCAGCCGAGCCCCTGGGGTCCCATGCGCTCCAGCCCCGCCTCAGTAGCTGCCGGCTGGGAGAGGTGATGAAGCGGGGCTCCTGCGCAGGGCGGGGCGCGGGGCGGGGCGGGGACGACCACCGGAAATACGCACTGCGCAGAACAGACAAACCAAAGATGCTCGGTCGCCGGCGGCGGGCGGGGCGGGGCCGGAGGGCGGAGGTCTCTGCCGAGAGCCGAGTCCTTCCCCTGGCCATGCCAGCAGAGGTAGCGACGGGGCCGGCCGAGCCCAGCGTATCCATCCTGTTGGCAGCTCCCACCCCGGAGGCCGACGACGTCCAGAAGGCAGCCCTGCAGGCCAAGAAGGGCAAATGCCGCGGGGTGCGCAAGATGGTGGTGAAGATGGCCAAGATCCCCGTCTCCTTGGGGAGGAGGAACAAGACCACCTACAAGGTCTCCTCCCTCAGCAGCAACCTGAGCGTGGAGGGCAAGGAGCTGACGGCCCGCACGTCCATGGAGCCCACCCCGCTGCTGAAGATGAAGAACAATGGCCGCAATGTGGTGGTGGTCTTCCCCCCGGGGGAGATGCCCATCATCCTGAAGCGCAAACGGGGGCGGCCCCCCAAAAACCTGCTGCTGGGGCCAGGCAAGCCCAAGGAGCCCACCCCAGAGGTGAAGAAGAGGAGGAGGAGGAAGCAGAAACTGGCCTCGCCCCAGCCCTCCTACATCGCCGACACCAACGACAGCAAGGCTGACTACTCGGATGTGCTGGCCAAGTTGGCCTTCCTGAACCGGCAGAGCCAGTGCTCAGGGCGCTGCTCCCCACCACGCTGCTGGACCCCCAGTGAGCCTGAGTCCATCCACCAGGCCCCCGATACGCAGAGCATCTCCCACTTCCTGCACAGGGTGCAGGGCTTCCGCCGGCGCGGGGGCAAGGCGGGCGGCTTTGGCGGCCGGGGTGGGGGCCACGCCGCCCGCTCGTCCCGCTGTTCCTTCAGCGATTTCTTCGAGGGCATCGGGAAAAAGAAGAAGGCCCCCGCGGCCGTGCATGCCGACCCCGTCCACCCGCGCAAGCGGGGCCGGCCAGAGCCGGATCCCGCGGGGAAGCCCAAGCGGAAGAGGCGAGCTCGCAAGAATGGGGTTCTCTTTCCAGAGCAGAACCCCAGCCAGAACTTCAGTGACGGCACCTCGGAGTGGGCTGGGGACAAGGGGAGCCCGTGGGCGCCCCACCACGGCCACCTCTCCAGCCAGGCGAGCAGGAACTGCAGCTACCAAGGGGCAGAGTCCCGGGCGTTCCACTCCTCGGCGCTGGAGTCCAGCTCTTCCAGCCGGGCCGGCTTCTTCACCGGGAGCAACCCATCCTCCCAGACGGAGGTCAACCAGGAGAGGCACAACCTCTTCACTGGCTACTTCCGCTCCCTGCTGGACTCGGACGACTCCTCAGACCTGCTGGACTTTGCCCTGTCAGCTTCGCGGTCCGAGTCACGGAAGTCCTCGGCCACCTACACAGCCCCGCCCAACACCGTGCCCAGCCAGCGGGGCCTGGCCTCCTACCCAGGCAGGGGCGCCAAAGTCACGCCCGCTGCCGCCGCCACCACCGAGGCACCCTTCCACGTGGTCATGCCGAGCCGGCAGTCCTTCTCCCACAGCCGGGCAGCCGGCTACGGGGTCTCCCAGGCCGCCTCGGATTGCCGCGGGGCCGACGCTTTCCAGAAGCTGGTGCCGCCCTCGGCCGTCTCCAGGTCGCCCACCGCTCACCCCACCGCCACCGCCAGCTACGCCCAGTACAGCAGCTACGGCTCGGGGCAGAGCGTGACGCCCTCCAGCGTGTTCCAGCCGGGAAAGCAGTACCCCGCTGCCCAAGACTGTCCCAACAACAAGGACTGCAGCTTCGCCTACGGCAGCGGGAACAGCCTCCCTTCGTCCCCCAGCAGCGCCCACAGCGCCGGCTACGCCCAGCAGACGGTGGGGCCCAGCTTGCCACTCAGCAAGGCCTCCTTCTTCACCAGCTCCGAGCTGGGCCAGTTCTCCAGCTCCTCGCACACGCCCCTAAGGTGCGACAGCCGGGCCAGTACCGTGTCCCCCGGCGGCTACATGGTCCCCAAAGGTTCGGCTTCTTTCCAGCCCTCATCCGAGAACTGCCGACAGTTCCCCAGCGCTGCCCAGTGGACTTTCCGACAAGGCTATGGTGGGCTGGACTGGAGCTCCGAGGCCTTCAGCCAGCTCTATAACCCGGGCTTCGAGTGCCACATCAACGAACCTAACGTCATCCTGGACATCTCCAACTACACTCCCCAGAAGGCCAAGCAGCAGACGGTCTCGGAGACCTTCTCTGAGTCCTCCTCCGACAGCACCCAGTTCAACCAGCCGGCCGGGTACAGGCGAGCCAACAGCGAGGCCTCGTCCAGCGAAGGCCAGTCCAGCCTGTCCAGCCTGGAGAAGCTCATGATGGACTGGAACGAGGCCTCCTCGGCCCCGGGTTACAACTGGAATCAAAGCGTCCTGTTCCAAAGCAGCTCCAAGCCCGGGCGGGGAAGGCGGAAGAAGGTGGACATGTTCGACGCCTCCCATCTGAACTTCTCCTCCTCTTCCTCCTCCTCCTCGGTGTATCCCTCCAAGAGGAGCACGGGGCCCAGGCAACCGCGGGGCTCCCGAGGGGCCTGCGCCTCCAAGAAGGAGCGGGGCACGGGGAAGGCCAAGTTCCCCACCAAAGCCCAGCAGGTCAACGCACTGTTTCAAGAGAGCACGGACTTGGGGCTGGATTATTACAGCGGCGACAGCAGCATGTCCCCGCTCCCCTCCCAGTCCCGGGGCTTCGGGCTCGGCGAGCGAGAGCCGGGCGACTACGCTGGGCCCTACTCCATGAACCCCTCCACCCCTTCCGACGGGACCTTCGTCCAAGGCTTTCAGAGTGATTCCCCCGGCCTGAGCCAGACGGACTTGGAGAGCAAACACTTCCCCGCCCTGCCGCACCAGCTGGCCGCCCCGGCCCAGCAGACGGTGTTCGAAGCCAGCTTGCAGAAAGTCTTCTCGCCCAACTGCTCCCCGACCCTGGCCTTCAAGGAGGACCTGCGGCCGAGCGACATCCGCAAGCTGCCGGCCTGCGAATCACTCAAGCACAGCATGCCAGGGAGCGGCCTGGCCCACCCCGCGCACATGGCCTGCCGAGACCTCCCCATGCCTCAGCCCCTCTACGACTCCCCCAGCTGCAAAAACCCCAGCTACTGGTACTCCCCCAACTCCAGCACCAGGAGCCCCCCCTACGAAAACAAACCCGGGGCCGGCCTGCTGGTGGACTTCATGGGGAGGGCTGACGCCTCCTGCCTCAACCCCCACCTGAGCAACCCCAACCCCTCCAAGGGCGAGAAGGAGCCCCTCGAGATGGCCAGGGCTCACCACCGGGGGGCGTACGCTTGCCCCTTGATGAATGACTTGAATATCTCCCCAGTACCGAGAGACTCTATGCTGCAGCTGCAGGACAACTACAGGTACCCGAGCTTCCCGCCCCAAGGGCATCCGATCATGGCCGCGGCCCAGAAGAGCGGGTTTTTGGGTCCAATGGTAGAGCAACACCCCGAGGACACTTTTACAGTCACCTCATTGTAGTGTCATCTAAAGTGCCAACCGGACAACGAGGTTTTGTTACAGGGTAGGTTCTGGGGGGGCTCGGGGGGAGGGGAGGCACCGAGCTTGGCCCCTAACACCCAGGGACGCAGGCCTGGGCCGCCATGTTGGGAGGGCATGGTTAATCTTGGAGGATAAAGCGGGAGGGGGCAAGGATCGAGGGAAGGAATGGAAGGGGAAGCCCCCCGGGACAAGGGGGGGGCAATGAATTGATGGGTAGAGGGTGTGAGCTCAGCCCGGGCTGGGGAGCGGATCCCCCAGCAAGGCTCAGGTGACAGGCTCGGGGTCCCGCGAGAATGCCCAGAGGGGAACCGGTGCGTCTCCCGTGTTCACGTTTCTGCCCACACGCGTGCACAGGAGCTCTCACGTTACCCAATCGGGGAGGTGACACCCTGATGCTAGTGTCTCTGGGCGTCTAGCTGCAGTATGTAGAGGAGACCGGTCCCTGGGGGGTCAGGGTGCAGGGAGAGGACTGTATAGCCAGCATGACGGTGCCATAGAGGTTTCAGAACATAACTGGCTGCTTCTTGGACTGCTCTCACCTTTCTGTAACTGGGACCTGGGCATCTTGCCCCCCTGGATTTGCCAG
>NW_020664587.1:8447446-8457621 GCF_002925995.2 Terrapene triunguis
CTTTCTGTAACTGGGACCTGGGCATCTTGCCCCCCTGGATTTGCCAGCCAGTGGCTAAGTATGAGCCCCAGGACACCCTTCCGGCTGCGGTGGGGTTCTCTTCCGCAGGAAATCCTGATCCCCCAACTTGAAGCCAGGGTGCTGTCAGGAGCCAGATACCCTCGCTGGCCGATGGCTACCAGATTCCAGTTCAGCCGCGCTCTATAGCTTGGGTGGCGAGGAGGGACTGTGGGTTTGTTTGCAGTGTGTGATAACTGTCCAGTCGAGTAGGTCTGAGGATCCTGCGCGGGCCACGGCAGTGAGGAGAGCCCTGCCCCGCTCTGCACCTGCTCCCGCTACATCTCCAGACACAGGATTTGCCTAAGCAGTGGTCCAAGCTTAAGCCCAGGCCCAGGGTTTCCATGGCATCAAGCCACTGAGGGCTTGGAGAGCTCCCTATTCCCCCTCCCCCCCCAGGGCTATTTGATCCCTTTCCCAGCGAGTCTGTTTGCACCCAGACTGTGCTCCATCCCCTATTCACAACAGAGATCATCTAGCCTCTCCCTTCCTGACAGCTGCAGGGGCAGGAGGGCATTGCTTCCCATGCAGAGCATTGCAAGGGGGCTGAGGGGCATTGACGGGGACGGTTTGTCAGTAGATCGGCCAGAGGCAGGACATGGGAGGTTATTGACCAGTAGGTGGAATCCAGCAAATAGCCTTGAACCAGACTATATAGACTTGATGGGCAGGGCCCAGGATGGCAAGGGGTACGGCCCAGGATGGTGCAAAAGGCCCATTGGCTTCAATTGCTCTTCCTGGGTATAAACTAACTGAGGGTAAGATTTGGACTGTGTGTGGGCTGGGATCTCCCCTCTCAGGGGAGTGAGATGGTTTGGAACAGGGAGACGCCTCATCTCTCCCCACACACACGCGGGTGTAAATCAGGAGTAACTCCACTGAAGCCAGGGGAAAGCCAGAGGGAGAGGGGACGGTCTGTCTTTGTGGGCCCCGGGAGAACTGGCTCTGCCACAGACCCCCTGGGTGGCCTTGGGCATGTCACTTAGCTCCCTTTTAGCACATGAATAAGGCCTGGATCTCCCGAAATGCCCAGCGCTCAGCGTGCCGCTTGGAGCCAGATTTTCCAAAGAGTTCTGATCTCGTTTGCAAAACAGGCCACTTATTTCACTGCCCCAGTCTCTCTGGGCATAAAACGGGGCTATTCGGCTTTCATTTCTCCCACCCCGTGAGCCTGATTCTCATTTGCACTCTGGCCTCTTTATGCTGCTCCGGAAGAGCAATTCACATTCCCATGGACTTTACGGCCTCTTTACGCTCCCAACGCCGTGTGCAAGGGCCTTAGTTTAAACCAGAATCGGGCCCGTTGTATGGGTTACTATTAAAACTGGAAGCTCTTTGGAGCAGGGCCTGTGTCTCACCACGTGTATGTACAGCACCGAGCACAGTGGGAGTCTGATCTCTACTGAGCCATCTAGGGGTGACCGTAATCTCCAAGGGGATTGGCTGTGTTTGTCGTGTCCTTTTCTCACCCTACTGTTCTGTCTCTTTCTTTTTCAGAGCTAATTTAGCCAGCACTTTTTCTGGAACACTTTTCAAGTTCTGTATTTAACTGAGATCGAGAACTGTTTGTTTGTTTGCTTTTCTAAAAAAAAGAGAAAAAAGAAAAAAAAAGAAAGAAAGAAAGAAAGCGGAGAAGAGGAAGAGAGAAGCCCCCTGTTTTTTTAAAAAAATAAGAACTCGCTCCGTCTCTGAACAACGCGGCTGTGATTTTTGGACCAAGCCGTGTTGTCGTGTCCCCCCCCCAACACACACCTCCCGCTCCACAGCCTCTAGCAGAAAGACAATCGGACAGCAGCCGCCTCCTTCCCGCCCCCGCCTGCATGCGTGTGAGCTGACAGCGGAACACAACTCGGGACGGCGACGGGAGGGGCTGGGGGGGGGCTGGGATTTTTTGTTGGTTGGTTTGATTGGTTTTTCTACAAAAATAAATGAGATCTGTGAACTCGAAGGAAAAACTCACGGATGCCGACTGAGGACTTGGCTACGTCCCCTCTTCCGCCACGTTTGCTGTTTTGGAGGGTTTCTTTTATTTTTTGTTCCCCAGTGTGTTTGGTTTTGGGGGTATTTTTGTTGCTTGATTATTATTTTTTTTCGGAGAGCCAAATATATATATATTAAAAACTCCGCCAGTGGATGGAGACACACCTATCGCCTGGTAAGTAACTGAGCAGGATCTCCCCTCCCCTGCTATGTCTTTTCTGCCCCCCAGACCCCGCTTCCGGGAGCTGGTGTGGGTGGGTGTTAGGGGTCGTCCCCTTCCCTGATGAATCTTGGGGGGGCTGGACTCAGCCGCTCTGTGCCATTATCAGAGCCGGCTCAGGTTGGTGATTGCTGCAGAGGGCTCCATTGATGGGGGAGCTAAGCTGTGGGTGGAAAGGGGAAGGTCTCTGCGTCCCGCAGCCAGTGTGGATCAGGGGAAGGCTGTTGGCTGAGTTCCTCTGTGAGTTTTGTAGTGGAAGAATAAAGCTGTGCCCTGGAGAAAGGGCCCCCACAGACTCCGGCGTGGTGTTAGTCCTTCCTGGGGGACAAGCCAGACACCCCGTGGGGCGGCAGAGGGGGTCCCAGCACCACAGCCCGCCGAGATCAGTCGACAGGCTCCTGGGGTTTGGCGTGAGCCCCAGTGCAGCTCGTGGGCAGTGAGGAAGGGACGCTGCCGCCCACTCGCTCCCCAGGTCTGTGTTCGTGTCTCACTCATGGAACTAGCAGCTAGATTCTCCCCTCGCTCGCGCTTGTGGGCGTCACGGCAGCTGGGCAGGGTCTGGCCCTGCTTGAGACCGGATCTGAGCTGCCCTGCTTTCCTCTCGCTCTGCTCTTCCCCATTACACTGTCTCCTTCCCCCTAGCTCTCCTCTCCCATCACCCCCTCAACTGCCATGGGGCTGATGAGATGGACGATCCTAGCACACTTGCAGGTGCCCAGATTTCAGCATGGCCTGACTGGGCCGTGATCTGCACTTACCATCCCTTTTTGGGGAGGTTGAACAGCCTTCGCCCCCAGCAGGGCACGTGAAATGTTCCCAGTCGGGGCCGGTGCAACCATTTAGGCAAACTAGGCAGCCGCCTAGGGCGCCTAGTGGTTGGGGGCGCCTAAAAGCCTGCTCAGGCGAGGAGGTGGAGTGGAAGTGAGCTGGGGTGGGGGGGGGCGCCGGGGGGGGGGGGGCACACAAGGGAACCGCTCCCCGCCCCAGATCACATCCACTCTGCCTCCTCCGCTGAGCACACAGCCCCCGCTCTAAGTCTCCTCCAGTCGGCGCCGCAAGCTTGCGAGGGGAGGAGAATTAGAGCGGCGCCAGCGTGCTCAGTGGAGGAGGCGGAGCGGAGGTGAGCTGGGGCGGACTCCCCAGGTGGGGTTAGCTGCCGCGGAGGGGGGAGTCTCTCCGGGCGGGGTTAGCTGCCGCGGAGGGGGGTAGCTGCTGCGGGGGAGGGCTCCCCGGGCGGGGGGGGTGGCGGTTAGCTGGGTGGGAGGGTGGCGCAAGGTGGAAGTTTCGCCTAGGGCACAAAACTTCCTTGCACTGGCCCTGTTCCCAGTCCCTGTTCATGGCGAGGCTGGTAGAGGCACGGATGCGTGCGTCTCCAAGCACGGACGTAAAGGGCTGGGTTCAGGCTCCCTCGTCCTCTGTGCAGGGGTGGGGTGAGAGGGGGCGCAAGGAGCCCTTTCCTTCCAACTTCACCCCCTGCCGTGGGCAGTCCTCACCTCCCGGGGCGTATTGGGAAAAAGGGGGGCTTACAGCTGCTGGCCCAATGCAAGGTTAACAACACTCCCTGTGATGCTGTCCTGGGGGTGGAGTTTCAGGGAGGCGGATCTGTGAACTGGGGCTGGATGATGCACCTGCACTGGTACCGTCCGTGCTGATGGGAGCTGCCCTCCCATCTCTCACCGGGGCCATAAACTGGTCACTCCGGGGCTGTAGGAGACATTCTCCCCCGTCACCCGTACTTGGCCAGGGGCCCTGTGGGTCTGGGTGCTGGGAGACCCTGTCTGAAGCATCAGTCACTGACTGCTGCTGTCGGCGGATCCTGTGTCCCGAGGCCTCCGCTCGCGTGGGCTGTTCCGTGGAGGAGGCCGCTGGGTTTGGGATTTGTGCCTAAATCAGGGGTCAATAGGAAGGGCCATAACACGCCGTCCCCATGACTCCTGGGCTCTACAGCTCAGCCTGCATTTGACTGGGACCACCCGTGTCGCTGGGCTTGGGTCTCTGCTCACCCTCCCCTGGCCCTGCACTGATTTCAGCGGGATTGCTCCTGATTTACACCCGTGTCTGCGTCCCATCCAGCTCCCACTGCCGTCAACAGGAGTCTTTGCGTCGGCTCCTTTGGGAGCCGGATCAGGCTGCCGGGGAGAGGAGAATCAGGGCCACGGAGAAACGGTTCTGCAGCACCCCCTCGGCAGGCTGCCTCTACTGGGCAAAGGGGCAGCCGTCAGCTCCATGGGGCTGGAGTCGCTGCCTGTAGAACTTGGTGTGGAAAACGGGGCACTTGCCGATATGGGGTTGTGCACGCCTGTTTGGGTGTCGGTGTGCGCACATGCGTGTTGGTGTGCGGGGCACATGTCTGCGTGTGGGGGAGAGAAACACATTAGTGGGCAGGGGTCCATATTTGCATGTCCGTGTGTGCATATCCATGGCTGTGTGCACGCATGGCTGTGGGTAGGGTGGGGCGTGTCGGAATCCCTGTCTGTGTGTAGGACTTTAGATCAATGCTTCTCAACCTTTCTGTACTGGGAGCCTGTCTGGCCAGGAGCTGGCCACAAGTCCCTTCCCAGCTAGCAGTATAGGAAGGGTAGGCTGGCTGCCAACCCATGACCCCGTCTGTGCCCCCCAGGGTAAGAACCCATGACTTGGATCCTCTGTCAAAGCCCGCTGCCTTGGGTTCCCTACGTTCGGCCTGATGGCTCCTTCCAGGTGTGTGCAATAGACCCCTCCATTCCCATCCCAGCTCTCTGCCTGGGAAGCCACTGGCTGTTCCCTGCCCCTCGCCCTGGTGGGCGGGACTCCTGAGCCCTGCAGAAGGAGTCCCCCTGGGTGCTGAGTCAGGATGCAGTTAGAGCCGTCAGTGGCTGTGTAATTGGGTGCTAATTGGGTGCCAGGTTTGTTTCTCCCTTGCTGGGTCAGTTTCAGTAAGGGGCTCTCCCTTGACAATGGAGCGATGTTGAATTAACAGGCCAGAACTGCCTTAGGAGAGGCACAATCAGGGCTCAGGTCAGGCCTTTCACGCTCAGCTTCTCTGTAGGCACCTAATGAAATGGGTCGACTTCCAGCAGTGTTCAGCATCCACTGAGAATCCCCCACCTGACCCCCTGAGAACAATGGGGAGTTCCCCCCACACACACCCTCCCCCCACTGAGGATGGTGGGAGCTGCTGGGCACTGAGCTCTTGTTATTACAGTTACACCTAGAGGCCCCAGCTGCGATCCAGGCCCCGTTGTGCTAGGCGCTGTACATTCCCCCAGTGAGAGACGGGCCCAGCCTCAAAGCACTCACAGTCTCAATGGACATGGTAGACAAAGGGGGACGGGGGACAGAGAAGTGATGTACCCAAGACAGAGCAGAGACTAGAATCCAGGTTCTCCTGACTCACAGCCCAGTGCCTTATCCTCTAGCCTGTACTGCCTGGCCAGCTGGTATGAAAATCTGCACTGAGCGGTCCTGAACCTCCAGCCTCTCATGCCCATGGGCGGATCCTGCAAGGCGCTGAGTGCCTCTGAGAAATCCCCAAGGCCTCTCCGGGGCAGGACGGAGGCAGCGTTCCCATTGCCCTGGCTGTATCTGCTCTGTCGAGAAGCAGGAGCCCTCGGTCTCTGGGGCTGGAGGATTCGAAGCTCTGGGGCCTGGCTGTGGGTCCGGTGGGAGAGTGACAGCCAGGCCTGCAGTACTGTCACCATCTCTAGCTCCCGGGGGGTGGGGGGCACCTCCTCACCATTGCCTTTGGGAGCGCCATGGCCCGTGCCCACAGCAGGCATGTGCCCCTGTTTCCAAGCCAGCCCTTTCCAGGGGAGGGAGACTGACTCTGGGATGGGAGGCCGAAGGAGCAGTGCAGAGGGAGGGGTTTCTGCAGAGCGGGGAGCTGTCTGCGTGTTCGGGAGGGTGCTTCAGGCAGCGGGGCGACCCTCAGGTTAATGCCCCGTCCTGCAGAGCAAACTCCCACTGCTCTCATGCCCACCAGCCCCTCTGCGGGCGCCGCTCGGCAGAGCTCCCCTGGGGGCGGTGGAGTCCTCCGAAGCCGGTGGAGCTGCGCTGAGTTACTCCAGCAGAGGATCTGGCCCTGCGGGGCCTGCTGCCGTGAGGACCCCTCCGCAGCAGCTCTACAATAGGTGATTTGCTAGGTCGAGCCCAGCTCAGCTACCGTATCTATGACAACTGATCTTGGCTCAGGCCTGAGCTCTCCTTGTTCTTCCCCTTCCTCCACGTTCTCATGCCTCTGGATCCTCCTGCTCGCTGGTCTCTCCTGCCCTCCAAAGCTGGGCCCGCCAGGCTCACAGGCAGCTTGCTTTGCTTTGTCCAGCTCGGCACGGCTGCCTGATGGCACAGGGCCAATGGGAGTAAGTAACCCAGCTCATGTCAGCGGAGTCACTCTGGATTTACATCAGTGGAACCCAGAGCAGAATCTGGCCTTTGGAGCGTTTCTTGTATCAGTTAACACAATGGATGTAGTGCAGGTCTGGTTCCTACATTGGGCCCCCTACTCTGCTGTGGGTGGCCAAGCAGCCATACCCATTCCCTCCCGCCCCCACTGTACGTGTCTGGTCCTCAAAGGCACCCAGGAAAGGTGCCACGGTGCTGACTGGGTGCTGCACATGCACCCAGGTCCCCGCTGTGAGCGCGGCTCCAGAGAAGATGCATTGGCTCATCTCGGAAAGTTGTCTGCTGTGCGGCAGGGAAATCTTTGCCCTTCTCCCCATGTGCTTTGGGCCGGGCCTGCCTCCCTTCTGGCTTAAACAGGTTCTGCTGCTCTAGATGCTAAAATGCCTCTGAACTTCAGAATCCTGCCAAACCTCCCCTAGTTTGAAACAAGCTGGGTTCCATCTGGAGCTGTGACAACCTGGATCTCCTCACGGGTGTCAAACCAAAACCAGACCCCTGGTTGACCTAGTGAGTCACCTTTCGGACAATGGCCGGGAGCAGCCTGTAGAGATCCTATGTGCTCTTTTGCCATCCTGTGCCATGAATAACATTTCTTCCTGACCCCCTGTGACGGGGTAGGGAGCGGGGTGGATTGACCTGGGAATGTCGTGTAGTTTTACTGGGACTGTCTGCATGGGGGATGGGAGAGCAGGGCATGACTTTAGGTGAGGGACGGTACCTGAGCCAGGAAGGGGGTGGGGCTCGTCGACACCTTCCGGGGAAACTGGACAAAGGGAGAGCGGGAGAAAAGGAGGGGGAGAGAGCCTGCTGGAGGGGTTTTGGGTTTCAGTTTTGGGCTGGCTGGGAAGAGGCAGGGAACCCCAAATCTGGGGTCTAAGATCCTTGCCCCCAGGGCCGGCTCCAGCGTTTTTGCCACCCTAAGCGGCGGGAAGAAAAAAAAGCCGCGATCGGTGGCACTTCGGCAGTAGCTCGACCGCCGCTGCTTCATTCTTTGGCGGCAATTCGGCGGCAGGTCCTTCCCTCCGAAAGGGACGGAGGGACCCGCCGCCGAAGAGCCGGACGTGCCGCCCCTTTCCGTTGGCTGCCCCAAGCACCTGCTTGCTGCCCTGGTGCCTGGAGCCGGCCCTGCCCCCCCGGAGGGACCTGGCGGAGGGGTCCTGGTTGTACCTACAAGCCCTGCTTGGGACTGTGTTCCTGTCGTCTAATAAACCTTCTGTTTTACTGGCTGGCTGAGAGTCCCGGTGAATCGCAGGAAGACGGGGGGCCGGGCCCTGACTCCCCCACACTCCGTGACACCCCCAAGCACATCAGCTTATGCCCTGAACCAGGAGGACTGAGAGTCCTGGGAATTTTTATCCTACACTCGTGTGATTGCAGATGGTTATGGTGGGACTCTGTTTGAACCTGACTCTGAGCTTCAGCGAAGAGAGACTTTTCATGAGTGGCCTGACCCACAAAGTTCAGTGGTTCTGCCCAGGGTGACCAGATGTCCCGATTTTATAGGGACAGTCCCAATTTTTGGAGCTTTTTCTTACACAGGCACCTAATACCCCCCACCCCCTGTCCCGATTTTTCACACTTGCTGTCTGGTCACCCTAGTTTTGCCTCTCAGCCCATGACAAGATGGTGTCATTGTAACCGGCCCGTTCATCTAACAGAACCTCAGCACCATAGTCTGGATTCGGATCGGGCTTTGAACTGCACTCACGCCTCTATTGACACTACGCTGGCCTGATCCCCTCTGGCTGAGAGCCATGGGACTCTGACTCACGCCAGAGTAACCGAGAGCAGAGCCAGGCTCACCGAGCGTATGTGTCATGGTGATGAGTACAGTACCGCCCCGCGACCTGGCATGACGCCCAGTGCTGCCAGCAGCGAGGCAGAAGGGCCCTGCGGGTCAGGCGTTGGCCTAGGGTGCAACTGACTTCAGTTCCTGCCTCTGCCTCAGGTTTCCTGTGGGACCTTGCTCCAGTGTCCAGTTCCCCACCTTCGAAAGAGAGAGAGAACATATGGCCTGCACCTGGCACCTCTGTGTTCTCCCACCCTTTGTCTGCCGGGTTTATTTTGACTATAAACGGTTCGGGGGCAGGGACTGTCTCCTATTAGAGGTTTGTCTACACTGGGCATACTACAGCCACAGTTGCGACGCTGTAGCACTTCAGGGTAGACACTGACTACGGTCATGGGAGGGGTTCTCCCGTCCGCGGAGGTACTCCACCGCCCCTGGGTCGACAGAAGAGTTCTAGCGCTGTTTAGGGGGTTCGCTCAGGGGGTGGGTATTTCATACTCCTGAGCACCGTCCTGTATGTACCGTACCTAGCGCAGTGCCGAGGAACCCCAGCCATGGACCTGGGGCTGGATTTTCAAAGGCGTTTAGCCACCTAAAGATGCAGAGGAGTTGGGCACCGCGGTGCCCTTCTGTGATTCGCCACTGGTTCTTGTCCCGCCCTCATCCCCGTAGTGTCGTGCAGTAAGCGACCTGCCCAGCGGCGTCTTTAGGCACCTAAATACTTCCTGCAGCTTTTGACCCCCATTGTGCTAGACACTGAACAGAAACACTGGTCCTGCCCCCACGGCAAGACCCCCACTGACTGCAGCGGGTGTTGGATCAGACCCATAGGCCTCCAGGGCCCAGGGGTGAGAGCGTAGTGGGTCATCAATGTCTGTTTCATACCAGTGAGCGGGTGGAGGCAGGTGAGTTCCATTAATTTCCTCTCTCGTTTGTCTTTTGCAGCTTATATAAACAAATGAGAAGACCCCACCCTGCCCCATCCCAGCCATGAGTTCATTACACCACAGTCTAGCATCCACCGGCTGCTCTGGGCAGATTTTTTTATTCTTTTTTTGGCAGGGGCGTGGGGAGATGGGGAGCGTCCCCCACTCCCAAAGCATCAGCCTGCACCGAAATCCCAGCCAGAAGAGTGAACAGCGTCGCCCCGCCTGATCTCCACCCCGGGTTGGCCTCTCCGCCTCTCTTCTCCTCCAGTCCCCCTTCCCCGCAACTTTCTTCTTCTCTCCCACTCTGTTTGGCAGCAGAGATGCCCCCAGTCTCTCCTCTGTTTGGAAGCAGAGGGATGTCTATTTTTTTTTTTTTCAACAAAACAAGCAATTTAATATATTTTTGAAGAAAAAAAAAATTTAAAAAAAAAAAAAAAAAAACAAAAACAAAAAAACCCACACACACGGAAAAAAAATTAAAAATAAATAATCCCCAAAAAAAGTTGAGAGGCAAATATGCAGGAGAAAGAAGCAAAAACCCACCAGTATGCACTGAGAAAATTTATTTACAGATCGATCGACAAAAAAAAAAGTAACAATAACCTATTTATTGTATATACTGTTTTATTATAAATCGTGTCTTGTATATTGCATTCTGTACATCTGCTGTGGTTTGTGATGTGCAAATTCCGCATGGTTTCATTGGGTTTCAGTTGCCTTTTTTATGACAATGACGACGACTTTCGTTTTATTTTTATTATTATTAATAATAATTTTTTTGGCAGGACACACCCAAAGATCCAAATTTGTATAAAAAAAA
>NW_020664587.1:8457721-8471533 GCF_002925995.2 Terrapene triunguis
TTGCTTGGTGGGGGGACTTTGGGGGAGGGGGGGTTGCGGGGCCAGGGTGAAGGAGTTGTCTGAGTTCTTGTTTGCCACTTGTTAGCTACACCAGTATTCCTTCCTCCATGCTGTCCCAGCTGCGCCTGTGATGAGCTCAGGGTGTGTGTGTGTGTGCGCGTGTGTGGGTGGGTGACTTTTTATTTTTGCCCCCTCTTTATCCTGCCCCCCCCTCCCTTTCCCAGGGTTTGGAAACTATGTACAGCTTTGTGGATTGTGCAAAAAACAAACAAAAAAAAAAAACAAAAAAAAGCCCTCCTGTGTTGTCCGTTACTGATCTAACCTGCGCAGTGCTTGTATGGAATATACCAGAATTCTGGTCACTTTCAGGCGGAGCGCCTGCTCTGAGCATCCGTTCATTAAAGACCATGAGCTCCTCCTGCTTTATGATTTCTTTGAAAAGGCCCCCTTGAGTCCATACCCCTCGCTCACCCCAAAAGTCCCTGTGGCTTTCCCACTCGACTGGTCTTTTTGTATATTTAGGAAGGAATTTTTAATAGGCACTTTTTTATATTAAAAGAAACCTATATATTGAGCGACGAGGCTTCTTCTTTTTGCTTCTGTTAACGGTTGGAGAGGATGATTGGGGGGGGGGTTAATGGAGTCTGTCTTCCCGCCCTCCCCCCCATCCCCCGGTGTGCAAAGGGGTTCTGGAGCTCTGCAATGGATTAGCTGGCATGGCGTGAGATGCTGTGATTATGCATTAGCTGGGGGGTTGGGTGTTGGCGGGGGAGGGGGATGGGTGTTGCTTACGAGGCTAGATCCGGAGCTAATGGGAGTTTAAAGCTGCCTGCTGGAAATAACCAGTATCCTGAGTGACAGGCAGCAGCCAAGTGAATGTGATTCACGGTGCCAGGCTTTGCACGCAGCCCTGTCAGTATTGGGATTTGCACTCCCAGCCTCCGAGGGGATGTCTGCCATGCAGCTGGGCGCGGGCCTCCCAGCCCGGAGAGACAGGCGGGTGTTGGCGTGCTTAAAATAGACCAGGGGGTGAGGGGTGTCTGGCCTGAGCCTCCACCAGTGTTGTTTTCAGCAAGCTAGCCCGCGCTCTGCTAGCGCGAGTCTCTGTGTGGACGTCTGCTAGGAGCCTTTTCCCAGCCACTGGTGCAACCACCCTGGTGTTGGCGGGACCCGGGCATTTTTACCACCCTGTGTTCAGCAAAGCTTAGGGGACCCAGGGTGGCACTAAACACACGGGGAAACCAGTCTGAAACCTAGCTCGGCCGAGGCCTGAGTGAGCCTGGAACAGCCTCGTCCAGGGCAGGGCTTGGGAGATCGGCCTTTCCCCTCCGCCGCGGAAGGAGAAAGCAGCCAAGCCAGGTTTCAGCCTAGCACTGGAAAAATCAGCTAGCAAAGAGCTCCGGGGCTCCACTCTGCAAGGCGAAAGCTGCCTCTTTATGGCAGATGCATCGCTGGAGGGAACGTGGAACCCACTAGGAGCGTGGGGTAGGACAGGCGGCTGCACCAAAGGGCTGAAGCAGGACTTACGCGGTGCATAGATCTTGTGGGACTTAAGCAGTGCCTGTGCCTGGAGCTGGGGCTGAATTCCTTGCTTGTTACCAGGCCTGGCTTTGCAAACATGCCACTGGCAGGGGGAAGGCGCCTGCTCTTTATCTGCTAAATGGCTTCTGCTTTGTCTCTTTCCACCCCATCCTCCTCGCCCCTGTTGTGTGTCCTTTCAAATCCGCCCTGTTCCAAGCGGGGGGGTTGGTGCTGGCTCAGTGCAAGCAGGGACAGATGTCAGGATCCGAGGGGGGCGGCTGGGTGCTGCTGGATTCCTGCGTCCAAAGTCATGGGCAGGGGGGGACCCGCTGCAGGGTGGCGGAGCAGAAATGGGAGAGTCGGGGCTCAGCTGGGACCATCCCGGAGCTGCAGCGGGGAAGGCCAGAGATGCATGTCAGGAGGCAGGTGCCAGCGAGCGTGTTTACAGATGGGCTGTGTTGCCAGTGCTCCTGGTCGCTGGCGTTTTTCTTAAAGCCACAGCTCCGAGCGTCACAAATCTCGGCTTCTATTGGGGAGGAAAGTACGTTGCTAGTTGTGGTGCAGAGAAAAGCTTGAACATGTGACGCTCTGAGACCGGGAGGTGAAGAAACCAAACCCCCAAGTCTAATTGGTTTAAAGGACCTCATGATTTTTAACTTGATCTCATTATTTGATGGGGGGGGGCTGATTTTGAATGCTTGAGGTTGGCCACGCAAGATGTAGGGGGAAGAGAGGCAAGATCTGCCCAGAGCCTCTGTTCCTTACAAGCAGGGATGGATGTGGCTAGTGGGCCTGGGAGACAGCCTGCAATCCCCGTAGCTCTGCTCCGGAGAAAGGCCTGATTCAGCGAAGGGCTGCAAAAACCGCTTTCGTTTTGGTGATAGCAACCAGGTGCCTGGCTGGGACCAGATTCCTGCCTTTGGACGGGTGCCGGTCAGGAGCAGCTCTGCTAAAGTCCTGACCCTGCTGTGGAAGGGGGAGAAGCAGGTTCCAGGAGGGAGAAGGGGAGACAAATAGCAGTGGACAGAGCCATCAGAGAGAGGTGACAGCTTGGACAGGGAAGGAGGTGATGGGTGAGACACGTCTCCCGGCAGAGCCTTGCACTTCCAGCCTGGTGCATTATAATGCCTCACCCATCATAGCAAGGTGCACAGTGAGCAGGAGTGGCAGACAGGCTTAGGGGCTATTGGGTTTTAGTCCCAGCTCATCCTGTGTGACCTTGGGGTGAATCACCTCCGGCCGCCCTTGGTTTTCCTGACTGGGAAATGGGCATAATCAGGAGCTGAAGTACTGGGGGAGGTAAGTGTTGGGAGTCTGCTGTGGCCCCACTGGCCATGGTATCACCCTGAGTGGCTCTGCCTTGGGACTACATTGCCCCTTCTTCCTTGGTGATTGCTGCCTCCTTCTCGCTTTCAGCCTGCCATCTAATGAGGAGTAACAGGGTGGAATCAAGAGAAGGAAAACGTAGCCTGCAAAAACCAGGGCCTCACAGAGAGGGAGGGGCCCAGTAGGTAGTAGAACAAGATCCCAGGGGAAGAGGGGGAAGCCACATTGCTTGGGACTTTTAAAGCTAGCTGGGAGAATATATTGCTATAGACTAATCCTGCACTGGCAAGGAGGGTATTACGGGGCCTAATTGCTCTTTGCTGTATCTGACGTCTGTGTTATCTAGACACTGACTAAACTCACTAGTTGGATCAGCAGTGAAATAGGCAACAGTGTTGGTGGCAAGTTATTATGTTTCAGAGTCGACACCTCATTCAGATGAATGGGGAAATCCAAACCTCTCCCAGCTATTCTCCCAGATTGTCTATCTACAGGCGTAGACACACAGCCCTCCATGGGAGCCCATTTGAAGCGCTTTCTCTGCGACCATAAGAGCTGGAAATGGAGGGATTTAAGGAAGAATGAAAGGTTAAATGCTAACAAAATGGATAGGGCCAATGGAGAAGAACTGGAACCGTGAGCCTTGGGAATAGGAAAGCCCCACTCTTTACCCTCAGTGCCCACTGATACTGCAACCCCGGCTTCTTTAGCAATTGCAAAGTGCTTTAAGATCTTCTGCTGGAAGGTGGCTTGGAGGTTAAAAGTGTTATTGTTATTACTGTACCTCCTATTTGTCCGATACCCAAAAACGAGGGGCACAGGAGAGCGACTGCTGCAGCAGGACCATGGGCTACAGCTGCCGCAGGGGGTGGCTTCGGTCCAGTAGCACAAATCACATTGTTCTGGGGCATCTCGAGCCCGGAATGCGCTTATCGCCACAGAAGCTGGGCACAGCTGGGTGCTCCCTGACGCAGCACAGCTGATGTAAATCGGGTGCAGTAATAGAGGTGAGGCAGCAGATTTGGGGGCTAGACAAGGGCTGGCCCCTGTAATGAGCAATGTGATGAGGGAAGGCAGGGGAGGAGGAGACGGCCAGTGGGTGGAGTGCAGAGGACATAGGTGGCTTTCATGGGGACTCTGCACTGAGCGGGAGGCAAGGCTTGGGGAGAACGGGTTAGGAAAGGAGGCTTTGGTGGCTGTGGGGAAAAGTCTGACAAGAAGAGGAACGGATGTGCCCTGCGCCCCTGTTAATGGCAAAACGCCCATTGGTCGCAGTGAAAGGGGCCCTGCTACGTGTGATTCCACTGAGCACTTATTGCAAGAGCCGGCGCGCTCTGGTGTGCCGATGATTTCAGCGGGCGCTCAGCTACTTGGGGCAGCAGGGCTCTGTGCCTAGCTGGAATGAGCCCCGGGGTCTGGATTTGAGTGCTGGGCACAAAGCCCTGGAAGCGGAGATTCTGTGTCCACCAGCCAGGGAGCAGATCCTGGGACGATCTCCCCCTCCCCGGAGCAGCGGCTGGCGGAGCGCTAGGCAGCAGGCCCAGGTTTCCCTTGCTCAATGTGACCGTGGCCCCTTGAACATGATTGAACAGCACACTGCCTGCTCCCCTCCCAGCCCGCCTCTCACTCAAGGCTGCGGGGAGCATGAATCAGAGCCGGCGCTCTTTCTCCTGGCCATGGTGCCGCGCCCTTTGCTGTCCTTCGGTGTCAGGGAGGGCCCCGGGTCCCCCTCCCCCCCAGCACGCAGGACGAAGGGGGCTCTCGATGCCAGAGCGACGGGGCGCTTGACAGATAGATCAGCTTCGCTCGTCTCCCTGCCAGCAACGGGAGGGGGAGAGCGTGTCGACTTTGGGCTGCAGACAGGTTAAGAGAGAGAGACGGATGGGAAAAACGCCAGTGCCATCAAGGGAGCCCGGCGCACAAGTTCCAGGAACGGGAAGCTAAACCCGCCACCGCCGGCCGGGAGGGAGGGAGCCAGCCTTGGGGCCTGTGGGCTGGAGAGGCTGGCAAAGCGCGCCAGCTACCTGTGGGTGGGAAGAGGTTAGCAAGATCCGCAGGGTCATGGCTACTGCAGCTAAGGGCTTTTTGCATTGTTGGGGGGGGGGGGGGGGAAGGGGGTTGCCAGGGGGAAAACCACAGGATCGGTAGGGAGGGCCGGGGGGGGGGGGGGGGGGGGGGGGAGTGAGATCTGCCGTAGCAAATATGAGAGGCTTGAAAGGCATCTGCACAGTGCCAGGAGAGAATGGGGGCTGGGGAGGGGGGAGCTGGGACTCTCCGATGCAAACCCCACTTCCCCTTTTTGGGGCGAGTGCTAAACCAGCCTCTTCTTTGTCTCTGACCCCTGCACACACACACACCCCCCCCGAGGGAAAGGACACCCTCCCCCACGTCACTTCTGAAGGCAAAAGAACCTCCCAAGTCCCTGCCTTCCCTCCTGTGCCATCATGGCCAAATCAAACAAGAGCCTGGAACCACATCAGAACACCGCCCCCCGCTCGCCTACCCGCCCGAGCCACCTGCCAATCTGCCACTTCTGAGCGTGACCCGGTGGTGCCTGATTTAAAGGGCCAGGGCCCCTATTTTCACAGGGCCGAGGCAGACAGAGGCGGAGTGGCATTTAAAGGGCCACAGGCCCTGATCTATATTGGCCTGCTGGGAGGGGCTGTGTTTGCAGTGAGTGAAGGGGATGGGCCCAGGAGGAAGGTGCTGTGGGGCTTTTCAGAAGGATTGAGTGGGGCTGGGCATCCGGCGCCTGCTGCCCTCACATTCATCTCCCTCCCCATCGGCAAACTGCCCCCCTGCCAGCAGGGCAAACGGGATGGGCCAGTGGGGCCCGAGACAGGCCGTTGGCTGCTACATGGCAGGATATGCAGCGGCTTGGGGCACAGGCACAGGTTTCCAGCCAGACCTGCAGCCAGTGGGAGGCCGGTGAGACATGCACAGACTAGAGGAGACAGCACCCGTTCCAGCCAGCTGCTCTGGGGCCTCTCACTCCTTCACTGCTGGTTCTCTGGAGGTGCATTTCCCCTGATGCACCAGCCGCAAGAGGCTGCTCCATGGTGACTGCCACTGCCAGGGGCAGCTTCCAAACAAGCCTTTTCCAGTTCACAGCACAGCCGGTGTGGCTGCAGGTGCCCAAAGGCCGGAGTAACACGGACGGAGGGTTTGCAGGAGCTCTCAGGATATGATGTCTCCATAGCAGCCACCCCACCGTTGGCTTATACAGAATGAAGGCATGGGACCGGATTTGCTTATTGCAAAAGGACATGGCAGGCCTTAAAGTTCACCCCTCCTGCCCGCCCGTCGCTGAGGGACTGATACAAGGTTTAGGTATCACTTACGTCCCACTACATCCTGCCTGGGCCTTGTCTGCCCCTGTGCAGAGGGGTGGGAAAGAGCCATGTGGATCCAGCTCCTGGAAGGACTCGGGCGCCAGCAAGATCAGGGGTGCAGGCTGAAGAGATCATGCTCCTGGGGGGCCGATGGCTTCAGCCAAGCTTTGCAGGGTGTCAGCTATGTCCAGGTGTTTGGGTGGGAGGGGTTTAAAGCCCCCCCCCCCCGTAGCACCAATACCCATGACCCCTCCCTGTTCGGATGAGGATAGAGCACTACTCCTGGACTAGGAAGCTGCAGGATGCTTGGCAAGGCGTAAGGTGGGGCTCGGCAGGGCTTGGCCAAGGACGGATGGAGGCCTCCGAGCCGGAGGACAGGGCACATCAGCAGCGTGTCTCGGAAAAATGCCCCCGAGCTTCCTTGAAATCCCAACACTGGGCAACTCCCAGCACAGCCATCCCACCCGGCTAGTGTATGACATGGCAGCTGCCAGGCCGCCGTCCCGGCCCCTTGCCACCCCCTTGCCCCGAGGCCAGCTGCTGGAATTGGCCTGCGCGCGGCGCTGTGGGGAGCCGAGCGCCACCCAGCCAGGCTGGCGAGGAAGAAGAGCAGGGCCGTTGCCTGGCAACAACTCAGCTGTCTGTTGACCTAGAAGGAGCTGCTCACTCTTGATACAGCTGGTGTTTACACGTCGCCAAGGCTTTGCCTTCGCATGGAGCTAGAGCAAGGCCCCGGCCTCCCTCCCCACCCCCCCAGAGCCACTTGCAAAAGGCAGAGACAAAAGAGAGAGAGAGGGAGGGAGAAGCAGCTCTACACACACACACACACCCTACCTTGGCAGGAGTGAGGCTGCCTGAGCCCCGATGCCATTGCTAGCTGGGCACTGCCCAGCTCCTGCCTTGATGCCGGCAACCTCCTGAAAGGGGCTGGTGGCCCTCAGCCCCTGCTGAGGTCGGTGGGAGTGACTGAGGCTGAGGGACTGGCACAGCCAGCGTGCGGGGCCCTGGGGAGAGAGGAATGACTAGTCACGAGAGTCAGACTGGGGCGCTCACTACTAGCACTTAGCACCACATAGTGAATGTTTTTGTCCTTCAAAGTACATAGTGAATGTTAACTGACTCCTCCGCCCTCTGAGAGGTGGCTAAGTATCGTTAAACCCCCATCTTACTGATGGGGAAACTGAGGCACAGGGCGGGTGGAAGGAACTTGCCCAAGGCTGCACAGTGAGTCAGTGTCAGGATTAGAACTCAGGCATTCCTGGCCCCCAACCCTATGCTCGAGCCGCTCCACTCCACGGCTCCCTGTTTATACACCTGAATCAGGCTGTATTGCTTGCAGGGGGGGAGGGATAGCTCAGTGGTTTAAGCTAAACCCAAGGTTGTGAGTTCAATTCAGGGGGGGACAAAAACAAAACTGTCAGGGACAGTACTTGGTCCTGCTAGTGAAGGCAGGGGACTGGACTCAATGACCCTCAAGGTCCCTTCCAGCTCTAGGAGATAGGTATGTCTCCACATATAGGCCCCAATGCATCATTGCTCTGCACCTGGTGCACTAGTGTAAAAAGGGTGCAAAATGCTACAGCATTCTGAACTGGTAGCATTTTCACACTCGCCTTGCATTGGTGTAAATAACTGCACAAGGGGCAGCACTACAGTGACTTGGACCCTGGTGTCTAATTGTGAACATGTTTAAAAAGACCACAGATCCCCCCTGATTTACTGTCTACCTGAGGGCCCAGGTGTCCCATGTGTAAGGTTACCCTTTCTGCCCTCATTATAGAGTTCTACACTATAGGTGTTAAGGTTAAGTTCTAATTTCTATTCAAATCGCTCTTTTCAGTCACTCTTAATTTTCTCAAGAAAAGCATTCCTTTTGTACTGAAAAGGCCTATGCTCGGTCTCAAGATTCTTCTTTTTTATTATTTTTGCAAAGTTTCAGACAAATTAATTCAGATTTACCTTAGTTACTAGTGTATGGTGTGGGGGGTGGAATCCTTCCTATGCACCAATGAATGATTTTGCATTTAGGTACCATGAGCGAGAGACTGCTTCTAGGCACTGCAAATTTGGCTTGTTGTGCAGATCTCACTGAGATCTGAGACTCGAGTCAAGTTTGAAGACGCTTGCTATTGTAGTTTTAAAGTTACGAGCATTTAAAAGGGCCAACTTCACAGCAGAATTTTTTCCAACTTTAAACGGTCAACGTTTTCAAACGCCTGATCTGATTTTCTTGAACTACGGCTTGATTTTTAAGACTCAGTTAAAAACAGCATGCGCTAGTCACGTGGCTGAGAAAAAGCTTTTCCGATTGGTTCGATCGCTATGTTTTTTATCAGCGTAATCCAGCCTCTCCTATCAGCACAGCTCCTAGACGTGTGTAGTTGATTACAAAGTTTTGCCAGCAGAGGCTATTTGAAAATGACTTTAGATTTTTTTGGGGGGGGCTGAAATAATCACATTTAGTTGATTGATTGATTAATTAATTGTAATAGCATGTGCCCATCAAACATGATTTACATAGTTTAAAAATAGACTATAGATCTCTATTATCAGAAGTGATTCCAGATTCAAGCTGGTGTTATGTTGACTTCTTTGAAAAATGTCTGCCCCCAGCCATACAAACCTACAGTCTGAAGGGCCGCCCAGAGGATTCAGGGGGCCTGGGGCAAAGCAATTTGGGGGGCCCCTTCCATAAAAAAAAAGTTGCAATATTATAGAATACTATATTCTCCTGGGGGCCCCTGCAGGGCCCGGGGCAAATTGCCCCACTTGCCCCCCTCCTCCCCCCAGGCGGCCCTGACAGTCTGACAGCAGAATGTGCTTCAGCTGTTACGGCAGCACAAGGGAGGAAAGGTGGTATCTCAGGTAGCTTAAAGAGGCCCAAATCAAGATTGGGCCCCATTGCGCTAGGCGCTGTACATGGTAACAGTCACTCCTGGCCCCCCAAAGCTTACAATCTATAAATAGACAAAACAGAGAAAGGGCAAGTGCAGGGGTCGGCAACCTTTCAGAAGTGGTGTGCTGAATCTTCATTTATTCACTCTAATTTAAGGTTTTGCGTGCCAGTAATACATCTTCATGTTTTTAGAAGGTCTCTTTCTATAAGTCTATAATATATAAATAAACTATTATTGTGTGTAAAGTAAATAAGGTTTTTAAAACGTTCAAGAACCTTCATTTAAAATTAAATTAAAATGCAGAGCCCCCGCAGACCGGTGGCCAGGACCCGGGCAGTGTGAGTGCCACTGAAAATCAGCTTGTGTGCCGCCTTCGGCACGCGTGCCATAGGTTGCCTACCCCTGGGCAAGTGACTTGTCTGAAGTCAAACAGCAGAGTTAACATTTGAAGCCAGGGACCGTGGGTCTCGAACACTGCTCTACAATAGTCTTTAGCACTAGCAGGCTCCAACCTACCATCTTGAGATGGGCTAAGCACTGTCAGAATAAGGACCTGAACTCAGACAGCAGACCCCCAGTCCGGGGAGCTGATTGGCAAAATGCTGGGAGCCTTGATTGGTTCCACAGCCCCTATTTAAACCCAGCACGGGAAGAGGAAGCTGTCTATGGAAGTGGGATTCACTTTGCCTTGGACTGTGTCCCCCTTGTGGCTTCTGCTTCTCTGGCTTGGCCTCCTGGCCTGATGCTGGTTATCAATCTGGTTCTGCTCTTGAGTTTGTCTCCTGCTTCTGATCTCCTGGTAACCTGATCCTTCCTGCCTCCTGACACTCGATTCTCAGTTTGCCCTCTGGCCTGGCTTGGACTCTGACCTCCTGGTATCTGACCTGGCCTGACTCCTGCTTTGACCACTAGGTCAGGCTGCCCATGTCCCGTCGTGACACCAGGTCTCTTGACTCCCAGTGCAGAGGTCTCTCCGTTAGACCGCACCGCCTCTCCATAAGGCAAGGGACCACGTAGGGCAAATGACCCTGTGGCTTCTCTTCAGGTTAGCTCTGCTCTCAGCAGGATCCATGGGAGATGGCAGACTTCTCCAAAGCATGGCCAGGGCTTTGGGAAGGCCTGGTGCAGACGCAGTGCGGTGCTCAGATACCACGGTGATGGACCCATCGGAAATCCATCTACATTTGATAACAGTGTGAGCTATATCGAGGGTGAGCATTGTACAGTATGGGCCGGGCCCTTCAGGAGATGGCAGGGGGGAGGCATAGCCAGCTAATGGGCCATGACCGGGCTAGGCATGGCGATGCATTGTCCCTGGCATAGGCTGCGCACACAGAGCTGTCCTGGGAAATCTGGGTCCTTGGCAAATCCATACAAGTGCCACCCCGTTGCTGCAAGGCCTAAAGTTTAGTCTACAACCCCACCTGGGCCCCGCTGCCCCGCCCTGCCCCCTGTGGGAGAGGCTCATCCCCACTGGAGGGGGAGAGAACACGCCCAGATCCAGTCGTGGGTGTGCGCCGGCGTGGGGGGGCACCCGATAGCCCAGACACCCCACAGTGTGGCAGTAAAAAGGCCACCAGCAGCATTTCCATGTGTCCCTGCTGGGGTGGGAGCCCCATGAGCCAAGAGCCTCCTGCAGCTGCCACTTTGGCAGCATTCCTGGGTCCAGAGCCCAGTAGGGTCTGGACAGACATGGAAGGGGACAATAGGGGCTAGGCATGGTGTGGGCAATATATGCTATTGGGCTATGAAATTATGGCCCGGACCATCCTGGCTTTGCCTGGGCACCATCTAGCCTGGATGTGGGAGAGCATGGAGCTGGGTATGCCCATGGATGGGTTGGATTTGGGCACATGGGTGGGCGCAGAATGGACAAGCAGGGCATTGGAGCATCTGGGCACGTGGCCCGGGCGTGGCATGGATCCACAGGGCACGGGTGGGTTTGGACACGTGGCACAGGCGTGGCATGGATCCACAGGGCATGGGTGGGTTTGGGCACGTGGCCCGGGCATGGCATGGATCCACAGGGCACAGGTGGGTTTGGGCACGTGGCACGGGTGTGGCATGGATCCACAGGGCATGGGTGGGTTTGGGCACGTGGCCCGGGTGTGGCATGGATCCACAGGGCACGGGTGGGTTTGGACACGTGGCACAGGCGTGGCATGAATCCACAGGGCATGGGTGGGTTTGGGCACGTGGCCCGGGCATGGCATGGATCCACAGGGCACAGGTGGGTTTGGGCACGAGGTCCGGGTGTGGCATGGATCCACAGTGCACGGGGGGTTGGGCACGTGGCACAGGCATGGCATGGATCCACAGGGCACGGGTGGGTTTGGGCATGTGGCCCGGGTGTGGCATGGATCCACAGGGCACCGGTGGGTTTGGGCACGAGGCCCGGGTGTGGCATGGATCCACAGTGCACGGGGGGTTGGGCACGTGGCACAGGCATGGCATGGATCCACAGGGCACGGGTGGGTTTGGGCACGTGGCCCGGGCGCAGCATGGAGCCGGACACGCAGGGCACGGACCCCACGGCCGGCTTTGGGCCCAGCGCGGCGGGCAGGGGAAGTTTGGGCAGAGTCCGAGCAGGTCCGGTCCGGGTCCCGGAGCTCGCCGCGGGCTCCGGGGGAGGCAGGGTCGCGGCGGGGCCTGGGAGCCCGAGCCCAGGAATGCAGCCGCCGGGCGGGGAGCGGGGGCCGCGCTGCCCCTCCCCAGCCGCCCCTCCTCCGGGGCCGGTCCCGGCCGGGGCTGCAGGTGGAGGAGCCGGCGGCTGCGGCGGAGCCATGGGAGGCGGCTCGGCTCTGCGGCTGCTGCTGCTGGGCTGCTGGGTGCTGAGCCTGGGGCAGATCCTGCTGCGCTGCGGCCGCCCGGGGGACGAGCCGGGGCCCTTCACCATCATCACCATCCGCGGGGGGCCCGCCCCGGGCAGCGCCGCCCCCCGCCACGAGGGGACGGGAGCCCCGGCCGGGGGGCCAGCCGGGCGCAGCCCGGGCTCCCTGCCGCGCTACCAGGATGAGAACGAGAACCTCGGCCAGCCCGTAAGGAACCGGAGCCCCCCTGCCCCGCTTCTCCCCTGCGCCTCTCCGGGGTGCCTGGCTCCCTCCCCAACCAAGAACTTAACTCCGGACTAACCACCCCCTGATATAACTCCTGGCTTCCCTCCCCTCTCCCTCCCTCGCTGGCTTTTCTTTCCTTCCTTCCTTCCCTTGATCTCAAAGAGCCTTTTCCTCCCTTCCCCTCCCCTGCACACTCTGCATTGGACCCCCTTGGGGAGGTGGGGGAGAGACTGTCTGGTTTGGGGGTTGGGGGGTTGCGCTTTCCCCACTAAATCTCCTTCTCTTCTCTCCCTTTGCCTGCTGCTTCTGATGAACGGGATTCAGAGAGACTCAGGCCGAAGGGGCACGTAAGGAACCCCGGGGAAGTGGCTGCATTTATGTCTGGAAAGGCCCAAGTAGGGTGACCCGATGTCCTGATTTTATAGGGACAGTCCCGATTTTGGGGTCTTTTTCTTATATAAGCTCCTATTACCCCGCACCCCCTGTGCCGATTTTTCACATTTGCTGTCTGCTCACCCTAGGCCCAAGCCCAAAGGAGTCAAAGGGCGATGAACGGCCAGCCCCAGGGGGGAGGTTAGCCCAGGGCTGGGCACTGCTCCAGTGACCCTATGGGCTGGCGGCTTGTGCTTCTGGTTAATGAGCAGTCATGAGATTAACCAGCCCAGCCTGGATTCCATACGCCAGTGAGCTACTGGCATCTCCCTGGGGATTGCTGGGGGGCCCTGCCCCTCTGTATTTTGGCTTTTTTTTTTTTCCCTATTCGGGAGGTGGGTTTGGAATTGCATTAACGTGGGGGCAGCCCCCTACTCGTGCAAAGATGGGTTTGCATGCTCGCCATGAGACTCCTTCCATAAAAGTGCTACTCGGTTCAGTAAGGTTTGCTGGATGGGGGCCAGGATGGAGCCTTGCCCATGTGCTGAAATCTTGGCTGGCATTGCAGCAGGCAGGAGCGAACCTCCAGGGTAGAGAGACGTGTTTGGTGCTGTTTTAGTTGCCTTCTTGAGGGGTGTCTGTGAACCGTCCTGGTTTGTTGCAATGCCTCTGTCTGCTGAGATTAGGAGCTTTGCTTCCTATTGTAACGTGCAGAGCTTCTTTATAATGAGGCTTGTCAGGTTTGCTGCTGGGATTCTGGCTGGGGGGGTGGGTAGAGCCAGAGGGAGGACTGCAGGTTTTCCATGATTCTAACTTTTCTATTCCCTTGGGAACAAAGAAGGAATTTGCCTCCCCCGTGCTTCTCCAGGAATCCCGTCCCCTCCACCCTAGAGTGAGCAGCCTGATCCCTTTACAGCGTGGAAGGCTGAGAAAAGTTACAGAAGCCCACAAATTGCCCATAAGGGGAGACGGGCTCTGAAAGCGGAGTCCCAGCGGGCTCATTAGGGTGGGAATTCATGGGATCAATGCAGGGCGGGCAGAGTTGAAGCGACACAGCTGTCCTGACGCATCCCCCTTCCCCCTGGTCCACGCACCGATCCGCAGGCATCGTGTACACACACATGCAGTCTCACAGGGACGCCTTGCAGCTCTGTTCCTCACATCCAGGAAACCTCTCCGGAAACCCAGACAGTGCTGGTCCACGCAGGACAGACGTGCTGTTACAATCCTCTGTTGAAGAGAGTGAGACAGCACTGTTATTACACACACACACACACACACACACACACACACACACACACACACACA
>NW_020664587.1:8471543-8477591 GCF_002925995.2 Terrapene triunguis
ACACACACACACACACACACACACACACACACACACACACACACACAGTCTCGATCAATCACAGTCCCCTATTAAGGGCCCCATGGCAGCCATTCTTGTTACACACAGGGTCCCCCGTTAAAAGGGCTGGTCATGGCAGCTATACACACATACGCGGCCACCGGTGGCAGGGGACCCGGTGGGAGCAGAGAGATGAACAGGGATTTTGCTGTGACTGGAAGGTTGGGGGAGGCTTTTTGTGTGGGTTTTGCAGCCTCTCCATCTGACTGTTCTTGTCTGCGTCATCCAGACATCTAAAACCACCAGCCGTGTCTGTACCAGTGCAGGCGGAGAGCTTCAGGCTAAGTATCCACGGGTTCAGACTGGTACTGTATCAACAGCGGCAGAAAGGGGATGGATGGGTTTCCGCTGGTGAAGTGACTGCCTCACCCCACAGCCCTGGCACTAGATGTAATGCCAGTTGAAGGCTTTTATTGAAGATTACGGTTAAACAAAACGAGGGAGATTAAACATAAAACAGCATTAAAGCTGCATTCGAGGTCCGACTTCTGCATCAGGGAAGGAATTTAGCGTGGAGGCTGCTGTGTCCTAAGACACACTGCTGTGCCTAGGTGTTACAACCTGTCTGCACATGCTGTTCTGAGACTTTGCACACCCTGGGTACAGGAGAGTGAGTGATATACACACAAATCCACAGTTACATAGGACTTTGCAGCTGGCTCTGAGCCACACCTAGGCAACTCAGCACTTTGCAGCAACAGTGGGGATAGAACTCAACTCCTCTTGCTCCTAAAGCCCACTATGATTGGTTCTAAAGGAGAATCTTCATTAGTTGTTACCAGTATAGAGTCCATAACACCGTTGCGTGTTTCTAATTTCAGCCAGAAGGGGGCAGTGAGGTACAAACACGGTAGCCAGTTCATTATGTGTAATCCCAATAGATGCTGACTGAGATTTTCAAAGCTGCCTCGGAGATCTGGCCACCCGATTCTCATTAAAATTCCTGGCTTTGAAAATCACAGTCATTACTCCTACCTAGCATCCTTTATACTTGGTAACTTCAATCACCTGGCATGTGCCAGATCAGACCTGTGATCCGCCAAATCTGGCACCTTGATTCAATAGCAGATGTGGCCTGAAAGGTTTCAAGATTTCCCTTCCCTTCTCACTGATTTCACTGGGAGTGTTGCCTGAGTGAGGTCAGAGTAGGAAGTTAGCGATGGACTTCAGGATCGGCCCATTCTCCAGAGCTTTCCAGCTGAGGATCAAAATGCCCTGTGCCAATAATTCCCCTCACAGCCTGGAGAATTCCCATTCCTGTTTTATGGATGGGGAAACTGAGGCAGAGAGAGGGGGTGGGGAAATACCTCATCCAGAGCTGGGCATAGACTGAATCTCCTGACAGCCAGACCGCTGCTTGTAGCCATGACACCATCTAGCCCCTGTTACTAGCCATAACGCTGTCCTTCTTGTGCACCCCCCGCTGAAGTCTTCGACCCTGTCACCCCCTGTGGCAGCGCTTCCTGTGGGCTGAGTGTGTGTTGCTAGCGGAAGCCTTTCCCTTTGTTTGTTTTTAAATCTCCGGGCCAGAATGGCTTCCCAGCGAGATTTTCAGAGAGGAGGAAGTGTCCTGGTATCTGGGAGGGAGTTCCTGAGAGATGGTGCGATGCCGTGACCTCTCCCGAGCCTTCTGACTGACAGGCTAGGGGCCATGTGCACACGGGGGTGCATGCGCCTCTGTAAATTACACGGGGACAACATCAGGTTCTTCCAACCCTCGTGCTGTGCACAGCCTCATTCCCACATTGCAAGGGTGAGAATTCTCCCTGCAGCTGCAATGCCAAACCTCCCCTGCTTTTCCCAGGGGGATCACCCATCCCCAGCAGCACACGCTTCTCACTCATGCCAGAGTGCCACACCCAGGAGCCCCTAACCCTTGGCCTCAGGACTGGAGGCTGGCAGCCAGGCCTCCCAGCTCTGATGGGGGGGTGGGGGTGGTAGGAGGTACCTGCTTCCCCGTTAGAAACTGGACTAAGGCCCAGCAAACGCATTTCACGTACCAGCGAAGAGGACAGTGACGTTCACTCACTACTGCCTTTGGTTGGAATTGAACCAGCAACTTCCATCGCCTGTTACTGTTCCTCTGAGCAGTACTGGATATTAAGCAATCACAGCCTGGTGCCTTTTGAACGAATGGGGGCCGAATTCACAAAGCCCTGCCTCGCTTTGTAAACGCGCGCGCACCCTTTGCCTGCATGTGCACCCTGGGCATCTGGTTTGCAAGAGCAGCTGAGCGTGTGCGCCAAGGTGGTGATGGTGGTGGAGGGAGGGGCGGGTTGCAGTTGCTCTGATGCTGCATTTGGCACTGCTCATCCTTTGTGTGGGGCTTCAGGAACGTGGCCCTCGCTGTCATGTTTTGAGCATGTGGGGGAGGGAAACCAAAAGCCGACGCAGCTGGGGGCAGCTTTCAAAGGTCTCCACTCTCCAGTAATTTTGAAAGCTGTTTTGGAGACCGGAGGAGCTGAGATCAGCAAACCATGGGGAAAGGAGAGCTAGAGAATAAAAGCGAAGGTTGTTTTATGTAGGGGGCAGGGGGTGGGATTTACTTGCTGTGTGTGTTGCTCAGTGTTGTACACAACAACTGTCTAAAACAAAATCCAGGCCCCAGAACTGATAGGGAGGGAGGGAAGAAGTCAGGACACCTGGGTTCTATTCCTGGCTTTAGGCAGGAGTGTGATTTGGAGATTCGAGTAGGGGACTGGTGGGAGTCAGGGAGCATGATCTAGTGAGGAGATCAGGGGACTGGCATTCTGTTCTTCTTGGTTCTGGGGCGGATGGGACCTAAAGGGGGCTTCGAAGCAGGGCTTGTGTGTGCAGCAGAGGGGCCTTGGCCCTGCGTGTGTTGCTGAGTGGTGGAGCCCGGCCGGGCTGACTCCAGGGTGGCTGCTGCTTCCAGTGGCGGTACGGCCCTGCCCGGCTCTAGTCTAGGCAGTCACTCCCGCTGAACGCTTTGCTGCCCGAATGCCATGCAGCCTGTCTCGCCAGCAGAAGCCAGGGACATCTGGGAGCGGGTAGGCGAAAGTGACATGTCAGGGCAGTCAGGGCCCTGCCACAGTACTGGTAAATATCATCCTGGCTCGGATTCCAGGCAGCCTTGGCAGGGCCTAGCCCGAGGTAGAAGGGAGCCCAGAACAACCAGAAGAATGCGTGGGTGATGGAGGGGCTGGGGGGTGAGTGGGGAGAATCCTCAGAGAGGGGAGGGCAGAGCTCTTCAGCTGGGGGGCATAATGCAACCCAAGGCATTCGTTCATTTTCCATGGGCCCAGATTGTCTGAGTTATCAGCGGTGGCAGAAGCTCTGCGCTTCCTGTCTCTGTGCGGAATGCAGGCTCCTAGGGGAAGGGATTAAGGGGATTATATTATTATTTGTTATCGCGGAGGGGGGAGAAAAAAGAAGAAACCTTCATCGCTGGGAATTCAGCCTAATCAGAGTGGAGATTAGCCTCCCCCCCCCCCAGTTCATTTGGCAGCCTGGGACGGCTCCAGCGGGCAGCGCGGGCTGTCCAGCCTCCAGCACCCTCCTTCTGGCTGGGAGGGAGAGGTTCCAGCAGGCGTGTTGGGTCCCCGCTCGCTCGCCCTCGCATCTCCTGCTCTTTGATCCCACATGCTGCTTATCCTGGCTGGGCCCAGCCCCTTTGTGTCTAGGATAATTAAGAGGAGATATTAGCACCATGAATCACAGCCCCCTCCCCTCCTGATAGGGGACCCGTGTCCCATCCTGCCCCTCATGCCTGTGAACTGCACGGGAGGCAGGGAGCTCGCAGGCTTCAGCTGAGTGCTGAAGTATCTGCGGTTCCAGGCCAGATCTCTGCTGCTGCTCCCTCCCGCATCAGTCCCCCCAGTGGTGCCCCCATCCCCCACCACCTCCCCGCATCAGCTCCCAGCGGTGCCCCCACCCCCACCTCCGCTACCTCCCCGCATCAGCCCCCAGCAGTGCCCCCACCTCTCCTCTGCTACCTCCCCACATCAACCCCCACCTCTCCTCTGCTACCTCTCCCCATCAGCCCCCAGCAGTGCCCCCCCTCTCCTCTGCTCCCTCCCCTGATCAGCCCCCAGCGGTGCCCCTACCCCCATCTTCGATACCTTCCCCATCAGCCCCCAGCGGTACCCCCATCCTCCACCTCCGCTACCTCCCCCCATCAACTCCCAGCAGAGCCCCCACCCCCACCTCCACTACCTCCCCCCACCAGCCCCCAGCAGAGGCCCCACCCACCAACTCTCCTCCATCACCTCCCCCCATCAGCCCCACCAGTGCCCCTCACCTCTCCACTCTCTTACCCCTGAGCATTCCACCTCTCCTCCCCCACCCCCACCAGTACCCACATCTCTCCCAGCCCCTCCCCACCAGTACCCCATCCTCTACCCCCCCACACCTTGCTACCTTCACCTCCCACCTCCTTACCATCACCAGCCCCTCACCACCACTCCCCCCATGCCTCTCCATACATTCCACCCCCCACCATTCACCACCTCCCTCGTTCCCGCCTCCGTCTCCATGCTCCCCTCCCCGAGCCGGACGGGGGTAGGGTCTGCAGATTGGTACCACCCCTAAGCATTGGGGAACAGGTGGGTGATGAAGCCAAGAATGTGGCAGCTCCGGGAGGGGAGGACCATGGGCTAGGCTGGGGTAAAGGTTTAGCTAGGATACATATGTGCTGGTCCAGTGTCCCCTGTGCCTCATGCAGGAGGGGTTGGGCTCGCCCTGGATTTAAAGGTATCTGTGGAAGCCCTGGGAGGTGCATGGGGAGCAGGCATTGAAAACCCAGCCGTGGGCTCTGAGTGGGGGGAGGACGCCGGTCCCTGGGTGAGGCGGGCCAGGGAGGCGGTTGGCACAGCCATCGTGAAGACCGGCTTTTTCGTTTGATAAAGCCCTGACCTGATGAGGCTCCACCACTTCGTCTCCCCGCTTCGTGCTCTGAAACGGGGCCCGGCGGGGAGCTGGTTCTGCTGATCCTACCTATGCAGAGGGAGGCTGGACCAACCTGTGAGCTGGATGGAGCTTGCCTGGGCCCTGGGGCCCTAGATGGTCATTAGTTTGCTTACGCTTAAGGCTGGCTCTGGCCATAATTAACGACCTGCCGGTCCAGGAGCTGCAGCAGGAGGCTCCGGGCTGTTTGCAGGCCTATTGCTGATCACACTGATAAAGGCAGAGCAGATACAGAGCCATTCTCCTGCTGCAGCTGACTTTGCCTTTGTACTCAAAGCCTCCTGCCTGCGCAAAGGGGTCTTTGTCTCCCACGTTGCCCCTTCTCCACCCATGCTGGAAGGGAGGGAGTTTCTGTTTCCTTCTCCTGGTCCACAGTCCTGGGAACTGTCTGTGGAGTGTCTCGTTCAGGAGACAGCATTCCCTAGGAGTTAGAACACAGGATCAAGAGCCGGGACTACTGGGGTCTATGCTGGGCTCTGCCACCGACTTGCAAAGTAGCCTTGGGCAAGTTACTCCCCCTCTCTGTGCCTCAGTTTCTCCACTTGGAAAATGGGGATAATGGGACCTCACCGCTGCTGGGGGTTGTGTGTGTGGTGGGGGAGCAAGTTGTGAGACATGGTTAAGTAGTGTTTGTAAAGAACATGGCACCCCTCAGTCTCCTGTGTTAGCTGGTCAGCCCTACAGTCCGTTTTTGCCACAGCAGCTCTGGGGAGGCAGAGCCGACAGGAGCTCACCCGTGCAGTGGGGGACCCTGGTCAGCTGCAGCACACTCCGCTCCCCTCCTCTTCTCCAGTGTGGATCGGTTCGTGATGGTGGTGGTACTGCTGTTAACCCCACAGCTGAAACTGCAGGGAGAATTTTAGGCAGGCAACGTGCAATTACCTGAGTTGGAATATGGCCAGGACACTGGGCTTAGCGCCCCTACTTTGTGAAATGTGTCGGAAGAGCTTATAGTGGCTAGGAGCGATCAGGGCCTCAGCATCACACCTCAGTCAAAAGAAATTTCCACTCCAGCAGCACAGCACTGGGTCATTGGGTTCAGGCCTGACTCAGAGGAGAGAG
>NW_020664587.1:8477601-8507409 GCF_002925995.2 Terrapene triunguis
AGAGAGCGCCCCCTAATGCTTTACCTCCCCATTGCTCCCTGCAGCACAGCGCCCCCTAGCACTGCGCTGGGGCATTGGGGTCAGCAGTGACTCGGAGGAGAGGAGCACTGAGTCACTTACATGTCTCCCTGCAGCACCTGGGCTGTCCTTAGAAGTTTCCCATCCAAGTACTGCCCAGCCCTGCGTAGCTGATAAAATCACAGCCTGGAGCGCTAGCACTGCAGCAGCGGCCGTCCCCTGGCTGTTCAGGCACTGGGGTGCTGCCGTGCTGAGCCTGTGTTTCTGGGTTATTAAACCCTTCAGTGCCTTGGCAGGTTCCTCCGCCACGTCAGATTCCTTTTAGACACTCCGGAGCCGAGGCTGGTTCACTTCCCAGCATGCCCCAGCACTCCCAGCGCTTGACTCACTGTGCATTTCATCTCTGTGACCTTAGAAAACCCAGCAGGAGGTGGCCCTGCAGCCCTGGGCCGATGGCAGCGAGTCCCTCCGAAGCGAAGCCGAGCGGTTCCTTACGTACATCAGCACCCCCCAGGTAGGTCACACAGCACGGCTCCCCCTCCCCACGCCAGCCCCCGGCTACACAACATGGCCCAGAGGTGGGAATAAGAGCGCCGGGGGGCACTCCGCCTGGGGGGGAGCCTGGATTCCAGCTGGATAAGCCTCTTGCCTGGAGAGGCAGTGACCTGCATTTGGGGTTCTGCCTCTCCCCTGATTACTCCCCCACCCACCCTCCGGTGGCTGCTCCGCTCTCCTCTCTTCCGCCCTCATTGCTGGCACTCGCCTCTCACATATCAGAGGAGTGGCCTGGTGGTTTGCAGAAGGGCAGGATCTGAGGGGTGGGGGAGAGACAATCCCAATCCCCAACCAGTGCTGTAGAAAGCTCCCTGGGGCCTGTGGTGGAGACGACACAGCCCCGCAGAGTCCCATCCCTTGGGGGCCATGATGGCATGGGGAGGTCTCTAGATAGGAAGGAGGCCTAGGGCAGGGGGAAGGGGACATTCCTATGGGGCCGTTAGGGACTGGGAAGGCAAGGGGCATTGGTGGAGCTGGGCTGGAGGATCCTGAGCTGAAGTGAGCTCTCCTGGAGAGGGATGGGACTGGCTTGTTGACATCGGGGAGGAGAACTGCTTCTGTACACTGGCTGATGAGAACTGGCCACCACTGGGCTCAGGCAGCCGTGATGAAAACAGAGCTTCCAAGGGCCAAGCACCTCCCAAGCCCCTGGTTATGAACCCAATCCAGTCCCCAGCTAAAGGGCTGATTTTGTTCTCCCTTCTCCTTCAGCTGCCCTGCTCCCGAGCTCTGAGCCAGGCTGGGCTCCAGGATTTCACAGCCAGCACTGCCGGGGCGTGGCGAGTTTGCCTAGATCACATGCCCACTGCGTCGCTGAAGCTGCAGCAGGAGCGGTGCCGGGTTTATACCTTCAGGTGAGCACCGTGCTCCCGTGGACGGGCACCCGAAATTTGGAGGGACAGAGGCAGGGAGGGCCGCTGAGGAAGGATGGATTCGGGGGGTCGGGACTGATACGTACTCGACAGGAGGGCTGGTCACCGTCTTTTGGATTTTGGTTTTTTTCAATTATATTTTTCATGGAAAATTCAAATTTCATCCAAACAAAACGCTTTGTTTTTTTCCAGCCGACACTTTTCAATGTTTGAAAAATGTCACCCAAGTTCTGAAAAAACCAGTAAAAAAGGTTCAGAACGGGTTCTCTGGGGGCTGCTTTTTCCAACCTGTTCCGCTCTGTGACCCCCTGTCCTTCCATAAGGTATAATCCTGGGTCCTTCGGGACGGAGGGCTCCTGAGTAAACCTTCCGTCTTAGGGTGTATTTTCAAGACTGAAGTGCTGGTTAAAAGCAATAGTTTTATGAGCCCCAGCCGGCACAGGTCCTGGCATCACAGAACAGGGACAGCTCTCCCGTACATGCTACCCACCAATGTGCTCACCCCAGCTCTGGATGGACTCTTCTCTAGGGATGGGAGAGTCATTTGGTCTCGTTGCCCTGCTCAGCTCCAGCCTGCAGACAGCCAGCAGAAGGGCTGATGGTGGTGGGGACTTTGTGTGTGCTGGAAACTTGCCCATTAGGGTTTGCCAGGCCAGATCGGACCGATGGTCACCTAATCCAGCATCCCATCTCCAGTAGTGGCCAGAACCGGAGACATCAGAGGAATGTGCACCTCCCACGATACACACCAAAAAGGATCAGCATCCCATTTCACACAGGCCACTGCCCGGCCTGCAGACAGTGACTTTTCAGTTGCTTGTGACATGGGACTGGCCACCAAGAGGTTAATATCGCCACGTCCCATCACCAGTCCTGGGAGCCGTCCACTTCCCTGTCTGCAAGTCTGTTACACACACGTGAGTCAGCTGCTGCGGTGAACACCATCCGCTCTTGGGTACATTCTGGCAGCCTGAGTCATGACTAGCCACAGTGACTGGAGCCAAAACCGTGCCCCAAAGGCCTGGGTGAAACTCCGGGCCTCTAACCAGGCTCCATTCTTGTACTTGCGCAGCTCGCACTGGTTGCAGGTGCAGATGGGGAAGAAGCTGCTCTTAATCCATGTGACAGCTGCTGACTTGGAGATTCCAGGCCTGCTGGGATCCCTTTTGAGCTGGTCTCTGAGCCTGTGGGCTCCAGATCAGAGGTTCTGCACCAGCAGCACACAGAACAGTGCCAATGTGCCACACTGTCATGATAGTCGGTGCTCTGGGCTTCCCTTTCCTCCCTTAACTGGGCCCGGGTGCTCTGATAGAACCGGTTTTTCCTTTCTGTTGCTCTCCAATCTGCCCCGATGCTTGGGCTGTAAACTTGGGGCTCAGAGCAGCCAAAACTCCAAGGCAGGTTAGAGGTGCATCACTGCAGAGCAGGGCTGAAGCTGCAGAAAGTCTATAAGATCTGATGTCTCCAGCGAATCCCTTTGCTTCTTCAGAGATGTCCCCCGTGGAGTCCCTTTAGCTTCGCAGTGACAGGCTGCATCTGAAAAGCCACCTGAAGGGTAAAGAAAACCCGCCTGCTTGGAACCTCAGCGGCAGGGCCGGAACAAAGTCAGCCAGGGTGCCTTTGCCTCGGTTTGCATAACGTTACCCATCATGCTTTGCCTTGCACCCGCATATTCTGCAGGTCAGCCTAGCTTTGCAGAGCCTGAAAGTGCCTCTCTCCCTTTCTTCATTTGTAGCATGGTCAAAAGGGGCTTGGAGTTCAGCCAGCGGATGAGCGAAATGCAGTGCCAGGTACACAGCTTTGGCCTGCCCCCCTACAAGCAGACAGGCCTCTGGCAGAAAGGACAGGTGCAGCACCATGCGCTGTGGCTGGACTGGCACGAGCGACGCCCGGTCACCTCCTCGCAGAGACGGAGGAGCCCTTCCAAGAGGCTACATCAGATCATGCAGGACTTCGGCCACAAGAAGGTAATGGCATCTGATAACATCGTCCCCCCCGCCCCATCACCATCCACCCGTTAGATGTCATACACAGAGAAGCCTAAAATCCAGTTGCATCTCAGGCGGCTAGTTCACGTCTTCCTTGGTGTAAATTCAACCACAAGTCAATCTGAGGAAGACACCAAAACTGGAAGGGCAGCGAATATGCGAGAGGACAGAACTGATGTGCAAGGTGACCTGGAGAGGTTAGAGCTAGAATTTTCAAAGGTGCCTAAGAATCCGGCGCCCAACTCCCATTGGATTTTAATGGGGTTTGGGAACCCAGCTCCTTTGAAAATTCCATCCTAGAGCAATAGGGCTGCTTCCATGGATTTCAGTGGAAGTGAGGAGCCTAAATACCTTTGTGGATCTGGGCCTTTGTTCCCAATAAATGCCCCGGCCTGATCCTAGAGAGCGGAAAGCCACAGCACAGAGACGAAATAGGGGGATGTAACCAAAAAGCGCACCCCTGCCACATTTAGCTGAGTTTACTTCCATCTCATCCTCTTGCAACCCATGGGCGTTCCTGGGCTTTCTGGCTGCCATCGGGAAAGCGAAGGGTCCAGTTGGGAGGCTGTGATGGGAGGTGCCCACAAGTAGAACTTGCTTTTAAGGGCCATGTGAAGCAGACTGAGCCCCTCTGGTCTAATCCATCCCTCGGCCAGTCCCCAGCTGGAGGGCATCTCCGCTATTGCTAACAGAACAACTGCACGCTGGGGCTGAGCCGAAGCCAATGGGAGCTTTTCCATTGACTTCAACAGACTTTGGATCAGGCCGCAAACGTCAATGGACAGCTCCCCTTTGTCGGGCCTGCTAACTCCTCGGCTCTCAGAAACAGCCTTAAACAAGGATGTTGGCGGAGCTTGGCTAAGAGCAGTAGGGCTCATTTTTTCACCACTCCCTCCCAGGTGTGTCCAGATGTCTCATTTTCAGACTTCTCTTGGCCTGCCCCAGCCTAGTCCCCTCCCGTGACAGCACCAGTCCCTGGGCAGTGCTGAGTAGAGGAGCTGAGTTTGCTTGTTCTTTCTCCCTGGGATAGATCGACGTGTTGGAGGCGGACTTGGCCAGCGCCGAGTGGAAGATTTTGGAGAGTATCCTTGTGGATGGCACCGTGGCCGCAGTGCACCAGCTGATCCTCGCCATCCACCTCCACTGGCCCGGCTTTGAGGTCAGTGGGAGCGAGGCAGCCGTGGTGCGGTACTGGTACAGCCTGCTGAAGGCACTAGAGGCCAGAGGGTTTCGGCTCTTCCATAGCTTCAAGGACCTGCAGAAGCCGCAGCTCTTCCTGCACAAAGAACTCTTCAATGCCAGCAGCTCCTACACCCTGAGCTGGGTCAACACGTACTGGATGTACTGAAAGGGGGCACACCGTGGGCATTTGTGAGGGTGGAGCTGGGTATTTTCAAACCTGGCTCCTGGCCAAGCTCGGAACGGGTGTGCTTGTTAGGTCCCGGCTGGCCACAACGCACCCCGGGCGGAATTTGTATTTCTGCTGCATTCCAGGGACGGATGATGCAGCCAAAGGGGGTTCTGAAGATGAATCCAGGAAGCGCTAACAGAGGTCCAAGGCCTGTGACTCTGACAGCAAAAGCCACTCTGATGGACGCTTCAACCAGGACTAAAAACCAGCTTAAGAGACTCAAAGGTGCCGAGGTTCCAAATACCTCCTCCCACAAGACCATCTAACCACTGCTCTGGCCTTGAGCACGTGCAAGAGCCTGAGTGTCCAGCTCACGTCCTTCCTAATGAAGCAAGGAGCGTGCCGGGGCACCGAGACCTGGCAGCACAGACAATAAGAAGCCGAGCTGATGCCTTGTGGGAGAAGGTACAGCAGTGCTTCGGCCTGCCGTTTGTGTTGGCCCCCTGCTTCCAAAAGCCACTGAAATGACCACAGCAGACCTGGGAAGGAAGGGAGATGAATTGCCAGTGCTCCGTTGTTGGGGGAGCCATTCTAACCTGGATGCATCAACAAGTGCATTTGCCAATGGAAGCGAGAGGCAGGGAATCGGCAACTGTTGTGGAGACCGGCAGCCTGTTGGCCTGTTGCTGTTAAGATCAGCTGGGATTTTCAGAGGAGGCTAAAGGAGGTCGCTGCCCAATTCACACTCGGATTCAGTTAGACCTGGGCACCTAACTCCTGTTGGCACCTTTCAGACTTCCAGCCAACGTCTATATTGAACGACACAGACTGCTCCACTAACGACACTGCTGCACCCACATGCCGTCTAAAACGTGGACTGGAGATCCCACGAGAGCGGGCTCTCTCTTGAGACACCAGCTCCTACCACTTGGGTTAGGCTGTCCTGACGCCTTGCCCGTCTCATTGTATTTCAGCTCATCTATTTCTGTCTGGAACCAGGAAGTGCAAATTTGTAAATGACTTTTAAAAACAAGGGGGGAGGGGGGAAGCTATTCACATTTTTGGAGTCACCAAAGTAAAGTTCAGGTTTGAATTTTGGGCGAAGGTTTTGAGTCCGTTTGCGTCCAATTATTTTGCTTCATCCCTCCCGAGGCACCAACCACTAGCACCGAATGGTGCTATAAAATGTCATTAGAGCTGGTTCTGCCCGCATCCTTTTGTGGTGGACAACACTATTTTCTTTAGTCTTTTATTTACACTTTATTGCTCTTGGTTTTTTTTGCAACGGCAAACTCTGCTGGAGTACACAAAACCCTTTAGATCTCGGCTGGCAGTAGAGATACGCCTAATCATAGTCATTATCTGGTAGCAGGTAATGGGCATCTTTCCCATGTTAATTTCAGAACAGAAGAGATGAGAGCAGGGCACTTCTGGGAAGGGATCATGCTCCTGGCCCCCCCTGTGGTTGGAATTCACTGCATTTGTCCCAGGAAGTTGTGTACGGCTTTGTGCTCTGAGTTTCCTGCTGCCCTAGCAGGCCCCGCAGTCATGTCAGTATTAAATACATGAGGATTTTTTTTGAGTATGTGTGTCTCTAACTTCAGGAAACCCAGGCGTCTGGGTCACCATAACCTCTCGGGCTGCTCGGCTGATTTCGTCGGCACCGACCCCGAAATCTGCTGTTAAATAATAATAATCAAGCCTGGGTGATCCTCGGGGCTGGATGATTGTGTGTGTCAGCTGCAGTAAGGAGGAGGGAACGACATCCACCAGAGAGCCATGAACGGCACGAATTTTTCCCTGCCTAGCAATGTAGAACCCTGCCAAGGACACCATTGTACGCTATGGACAGAGACCCTTACCACTGCTGTCATACAAAAAAAAACCCCTTGAATATGTTTTCTTGGTGAGTCTTTGGACAATAAGACGATCTCTCCATCCATAAAACCGTGGTGAGGCTCCATCATAACTTGCAGCACTTAGACCCCTCCCCATATCACACAAGCAGGGCCAAGTTCTGCTTGCCTCTTTATTAGCCATGCAAACAGGGACACCTTCCTCCCCTGCTTCGGAAGCAAATTGTCCTGCAGGTTTTCCTGCGGTGGGCAAGTTCCCATTTCCTCCGGGTGTGCAGGAGAGGGCGTTGGGAGGAAGGGTGGCGTCTGTTCCCAGATACCATTAACTAGTGAGCAAAGGTTGCAGTGTCTCCATGGAGACAAGACAGCCAGCGAGACAGTGTGTGTGTGGATCTCAGGTTAGAGCTGATTAGTAAATGTCAGCTGCACCACTGCGTTCCTGTAACTGCCCTCCACCAGCACCGGCTCGGTCCCCGTTGGGAGAAAAAACACAGCCAGCCGTGGGGGGAGGGGAGAGGAAGAAAAGAATACAAAGAAAGGGCGGCTCCAAAGCGAAGCGCTTAAGAATTAAAGAGAAAACTTGCTGACACCTTAACTGTGCGGTCGTTATTGCACCTCCATACTCTTAGGTGTCCAGGTCAGGTCTTAAGACCCAGGGATCTTCATGGATTTCATCTGAACCTCAGGGCGGGCTCTTTTGATTGAATGGAAGCACCAGCGGGTTCGCACCTGTACTCTTACAGGAATGGGGTGGAATGACTTGTTGACATTCAGAGGGCCTGCTCCTTTGCTTTGGGCACTGGGATGTTGCCAGAACCTCCCTCCCCTCCTGCTTGTTCTATACCGTAATAACAACACTCTACCCTTCTAAGCTATTTAGGCTCTTAACTTCCATTCAGTGGAAGTCAGGAGCCTAAATACCTGTGAGGATCTGGGACTCAGTGCTGGAATAAACTCCAGGTCCTCTTGGTTGCCAGGCCCATGCCTTAATCATGAGCAGATCCTTCCTCCTGGCAAGTATCACGGAGTATCCTGCAAGAATGAGCCCTTGGGCTTAGCCCATTGTAAAGACTGAACAATGTTAATTGTCTGAGAGTGCTCCCAGCGACACCAGCAAACTCCTTATAAACATGCCCTGCAGCTTAGAACCAGAACCAGAATCCTTCCAGACCCACTGCACAAGTGAACCCCCAAATCCAAGCACTCTAAGCCTTGTTCTTTGTAATGTTTCCTACCCCCCCTCCCACAGAGTGCTGAACCACTGCTCTTTCTTCACGGACAAGGTCACCCTACTTGTTGCCTGGGGTTACTTGACACTGTAGCCCAGGGGTAGGCAACCTATGGCACGCGTGCCGAAGGCGGCACGCGAGCTGATTTTCAGTGGCACTCACACTGCTCGGGTCCTGGCCACCGGTCCGGGGGGCTCTGCATTTTAATTTAATTTTAAATGAAGCTTCTTAAACATTTTAAAAACCTTATTTACTTTACATACAACAATCATTTAGTTATATATTATAGACTTATAGAAAGAGACCTTCTAAAAATGTTAAAATGTATGACTGGCACACGAAACCTTCAATTAGAGTGAATAAATGAAGACTCGGCACACCGCTTCTGAAAGGCTGCCGACCCCTGCGGCCATATCCCTTCAGTTTTGTTCCAGGTCAGCACTGTGACTGGGATCATTTTCTCCTGCCCTCTATGCCTTGCCGGGAGCATTAATAAATTCCCCGATGCAAGCATCAGCCTGCATGTAAGAGAGGCGTGAACCCATGGTATCAGTATTTGCAGAACCAAACCACAGTTGCAAAGTATCTTGGCTCTGAGCTCAGCAGTGTGGGTTCACACCTTGGTTCAGGCTCCTTTGACAGTGTGGGGCAGAGACCGTGTCTTACTCTGTTCTGTACAATTCAATCACCTAGTCAGTGCTTCACAACTATAGTAGCAAAGGGCAGTTGGATGGTGCAGTGAGTTAGTGCACTAGCATTCTCTTTCCAAGACCTGAGTTAGGTCACAAGGGATGATGTGTCCTGGTTTCATCCAAGCTCCGTTAGTCCAAGGATCTCAATGGACAGAAGACACCATTTGGACAAGCATCCCCTAGTCCCCTTCAACGGTTCACAAAGACATTAGCAGACACAACACACGGGTTTAATGTAGCATGATCGTCTGTGCTCAGGAAGGGTCAAGGCGTGCGATAAAAAGGGCCCTATGTGTCAGTCTGAGGCTCATCCATAGGACAGCCTGTTGTGGAAAAGCCTGTAATACATCTGCCCGTGGCATTGGCTGGCGTTCTCAGCCTCTTGCACGAGCATTAGATTCCCCCATTGTAAAAAAGGGTGGTACAAGCAAAATAGCTGAAAAGATGCCTGGTCACAGCTCCGGCTGGAGTAGGTAGGGCTGTTCTTCTGCTCACTTGGGCCATCTGTATGGCAGGTGAGCTGGAGAATCATTTACATTCAGAAAATACAGGAAGGCGATTGGCAGGCGACCACATCTCTTCTAGAGAAACAAGTGTCGGGGGGTATCAATCACTTTTGTTTTGGATATTGCAGTTCAGGAGATATTATTCAGGGGTTATAAACAGAGACTCTCTTACGCAGCCGAGCAATAAAGGTTGCAGGGCAGATACCGATTACAGGATTCCCTTTGGGCTGTGATGACACCTATCAATGGAGGCAAATCCTCTTCAAGGGAAAGGCTGACGGGCAGCATAGAAAACCTGGAGGTGATAACCCTCCAATGCCTTCCTATAGGAGATGGGGCCCAGGTCCATGCCTTAGAGCTGTGCAAGCTTGTTACCACAGGAGAGAGGTGGAGGGGTGTTGGCAAGGGGTGGAGTGGGCCTAGTGATTTCAAGGGTGGTTTCTCCAGGAGAGGGGTGTAGCTGTTTGAACAGTCAAAGAGGGAGGAAAGGGTGGAGCCAGGTTGCAAGGGTTGACTATTTAAAGGCATAGGGAAGTGGGTTACGTGCAGGCCCAGGGGTGCTAGCTATGGGTGTCAGGTGACACGGGTGCAGCGTTCTGTATCAGGTGCTGATGGCGACAGGTGAGATCTTGAGTGATGAGAACGCTTGCCTGTTTGCCCCAGTTGCTGCAGCATTCAGCCACTGATCCATCCACTGTTGGCCTTTGCTGCTGCTGGCTCGTCTTTCCAAGGTGCTGCGCACTAGGAGGGGAAGAATGGACGGGATGGGCGAGAAATGCATAGAAATATTAATGTATCATACATGTCCTATGTGCCATGGGTCCATATAGAAACAACGGGGGGGGGGAGGGGGAGAGACAGACAACAGGACACATTCTCTCTCCTGCTACATACCCTTTGTACTGCTCATACAGTGCAAAGGGAATGGAGACTGGCTGCATCCCCCTAGCTTGGTATGGGGGAGTCACAAGTGGGTGCAGAGCTGGTACAATCCGCTCCAATGCTATCCTCCCTGCAGGGGCAAGGAAGAGCATGTAGGAACAGGGAGGGAGGAGTGGCTGGACCGTGATCACTCCAGCTGTTCTGAACTAGTGGATGGTTTCTTGCCAAGCTAGCACTAGTTAGAGCCCTCCCCAGGTTGCTCTAACCTGCACCAGGGCCAACGGAGAATCAAGAAATGCACCCAGTTTGCAAAGCATAATCTCTGCGAACCAGAAACTCTGACCCAAGGATGGCGCTTGCACTCAGTAAGGACTGCATTGATGTCAGCCTGTTGTACTGGGTTATCAATAACATTTTGCAAATGATACAAATCAGCACCAAAGCCACACTAAACCGAAAAAAAAAACCCCAATCAGGAAGCCAGAGGATAGCATTTAGTGATTTGGTAACTGTCGTTTATTTTAAAATCTGATCACTTTATTAACTTCGAATGGATGGATATGCGTGTCTTGTTCAGTGTTAATTGGGTGCATCTGTCCATTACTCCTTCCAGCTAGTTCTGTATTTTAAGTGTAAACCCTGAGTCTATAAGCAGTCAGTGAAGAAAATAAAATTGTACGCCAGGAAAAAATTGCAATGAGTGAATGGGCAGAAGAGTTAAGTACCGTACTATGGTGCATCTAGTGTGTATATTTTAAATTCTGATCCGGCTATTCACACCTGCAGTGTGTGACATGGATGGAAGCTGTTGGTTCCCATTTCTCCTCTGCCCTTTGGGGATGCCAGTTCTGAACCGAGAAGGGGATATCAGTGTTTCAAGTAGCAATGCACATCTTCACGCACTATTCCTGCCTCCTTCATATAGTGCATCATCACTAGATCGCAAAGTGCTTGGCCAACGCCATCAGTATCATTGTCCCCATTTGACAGATTTGGGGGGGGCGGAGGCACAGGGAGAAGCAGTGACTTGCTCAAGGCCTCCCAGCAGGCCAGTGGCAGCATGGGAATAGAATCCCAGGCCTCCTGCGTCCCAGTCCGGTGGTTCCTCCACTCAGACCCCGATTCTTTAATGACTTATGCCCATTGGCTCTACTGGGACTGCTCCTGTGTGAAAAGATGACCATGCATAAGTCTTTGCAGGGTTGGGGCCTGTGAACACATCTGCTTCTGTAAGGCTTACAGCTTACTTATGTTGTCTACTCCCTTTCAGTTCTTATATTGGTAACTCTTTACTGTATAAATTGGTTTTTTTCCCAACTCACAGATTATATTATAATCAGGTGATTCATTTAGTTCTTTCCAGAGGATGCGAAACTTGACTTTGCTGCCTCTGCCACTAGCGGAGTATTACAAATGAATTCCTGGGCCTTACTGGAGAGAGAAAATCTCCCGACACCAATGAAATAGAAACTGCTAGAAGCTGAGACTAAGCCCTCAATCCTGCTATCAGATGCACACAGACAGACCTCTGTGCCTGCAAGCAAATTGGCTTGAAGTCAGCGTGGCTTCATCCACATGGATCAGCCTGCAGGACCAGGGCCAAAAGCTGGACTAGATCACATGTATTGAGTTTCTTTGCACAATCTGTCGAGCTAGGGTCTCCAAACTGGTTTAACAAAAAGTTTTGCCTTGCACACCCCCCAAAAATGCCAATAATGCAGCCTAGAGAGAGCTCCCCAAACACCTGGTCGCTGTGGATACGGGATGCACCATGCCACCTGGATACAGGATGTCATTTTAAAAATGGCTTCCTTCCCTCTACAAAATATTTCTATTTCCCGACATTTCGTCTGTTTAGTAGCAGCACAACCTAAACTCTGCAGGACAGCAGCCATTCCCAGCCTTTGCCATCCTCCGTCTGTCCCTGTCCTCCCCATCGGTGGTGTAGTGTGAAAAAATGAAGTGGGTAAACTAACCTAACCTAAGCTCCATATTCCCCCAATGAGACGTGGCCTCAGTTTACCCACTGGCTACACTACTGCCCTCCCCCCTCCTCTGCCCTCTCTAAGGTCCTGCCCCCTGCTGGAATCTCCTACTCCCCCCCCCTTCTCTTTCTCCAGCCGGCCCGTCAATCTGGTAAGACCCCCCCCCCCCCCCCGCTCCCCCAGGTGGAACCTTCCTTGGAGGGCCTCACACCATCGAGAAGAAGGGCAAAGACCAAGTGCAGTCACAGGAGGAGGAGTCCAGGAAGGGGAGGGCCAAGCGTTTCACAAAATAATCAGGAAGCACAATCTTTTCCGATCGCTCTTAATCACCGTGAAATATCTTTAAAGTATCATATTAATTCAAAACATTTGATTGACCTTCAGGAAATCTTGTTCAGTGTAATCCAATGGTGTCCCCCCCCCAGCGCTCATATGGCACGTTCCACCTTATTGACTCTCTTTGCGGGGCTTGCTTGGGTGGGGTCCTGGTGCTGCGCTGGGAGCGTACACAAGTTGCGTAGCAAGTTTGACGGGCGCGGCGGGGGAACCAATCAGCTGCCGGAGGGCCGAGGTGGGGAGCCAATTGGGCCGCGGACCGGCGGTTGGGGAGGCGGGGCGAGTTTCAGTCAGGGCAGGGGGGGGAGTTGTGGAATGGCGGACGGACGGTAGGGGCGGCCCGCCCCGGTGGTGGTGAGTGGAGGGAGCCGGCGAAGAGAGCGAGGCCGCCTAGCGGGGTGAGTGAGCGGGCGCGTAGGCCGCGACGACCATCTCCCCAGCTGGCCCGTTGGCCTGGGGGCAGCAGTCAGGCCCCGGCCAAATAGGGAGCCGAGCCGGTGGGGCGGGCCCTGCTTCCTGCCACATAGTGAGCCCAGGGTGCCGCTGCTCAGCCGGAGCCTCCCCAGGGCCCGTTCTCCCCCCTCCCCCCCGGCCTGGCCTGGGGGTGCGGGCGCGGCCTGCCCGCTCGGAGGGGGGAGCCTGGCTGCCTCCCCCCCGCCTTGGGGCGTCACTTTCACAGGGTCTCCCTAATAGTGGCTGCCAAATTCATGGGCGCCTATGGGGGGGGCAGCCCTCTGCTGGGGGGCGTGTGTGGGGGGCGCCCAGCTGCCAAGCTGTTAAAGGGCGTTGCTGTCTCCCCTGTAACCAGGGAAGGGCAAAGAGCACAAACCCCCAGGAAGCCCATTAGGGTCCCTGCTGTGTAGATCTGATTTGCATGGGAAGTGCTTAGATAATGGGGTGGTGGGTTTGACATAGCACCTTACAGTAGATAGAAGGTCTGGGGACGGGTTTGGGGTTTTGTTTTTTTTCTTTGCAGGGTTGTGCTATGCTTTGCTGCTGGGTTTTCAAAGAGCCTCTTCCCCCCCCCCCCCCCAAAAAAAAAAAAGTGCTCGCAAAACTTGTGAATGTGCCTGCCTGCTTGTGTGAAAAGTTTTGCCTGTTCGTGTAGCTGGCTGTTTTGGTTGGTGCGAGTGTTTTGTGAGTGGAATTGTGGAGCATTGGTATGAAACTGTTATCTGCCTGATTTGCTGCCTTCTCACCCCAGAGGTGGCTGCATTTTGGTGGTGGAAGAATTGATTCTTCTCCCCTCTTTCCCTATCTCTCACACACACACGTGTGGGTGTGAGAATGTGTACAAATATACTCCCATTTAGTGATATACTGTGTGATATACACCTACTGCTTGAAACAGATTGGAGCGTGACCCTGGGTTTGCTGCAATGCATGGTGGAAAATATCTTCAATATGATTCCTCAGGGCCTCTATGAGAGGAGACTTAGGAGGATGTAGCTGAATATGGTGGGGTAGCTGACTAGCTGTAACCTCCACACAGTTTAGTTCCCCTTTCAAAGGGAACAGAGTGCCTGGGGATATTCTTCAAGTTGTTCCGAATTAGCATGTTGGCCTGCAGTAAAGCTGCTGCTTCAGGATAGGAACAGTATTTTACCTTTTGGACCACGGCAGTTACAACAGTTCCCCATACTAGTCACAATTTTGCCTAAAGGCCCTGTCTAAAATAGGGACATTTTCTAAAAGTTTGCATGGGTGCCAATACTGATTCAATTCCCCTCTGTGTTAGCAGCACTGGAAGTCCTAGCACAGATGGGGCAATCGGCATTCTTAATATCATGTTGTGTAATTCTAAGAGCAGGTCTGATCAATGTGGTGTTAAAAATGTTGCCAGCCTGTCTACTTTAAAAAAAAAAAAACGAGGAGTCCTTGTGGCACCTTAGAGACGAACAAATTTATTTGGGCATAAGCTTTCGTGGGCTAGAACCCACTTCATCAGATGTACATAAGCCGACGAAAGCTTATGCCCAAATAAATTTGTTCGTCTCTAAGGTGCCACAAGGACTCCTCGTTTTTTTTTTGCTGATACAGACTAACACGGCTACACCTGAAACCTGTCTACTTTAAGGCATCCAACACGGCAAACATGAGTGGAGCCGAACTGATACTGTCAATGGTGGGGAACTCTTAGGCCTGGTCCACACTAACCCCCCACTTCGGACTAAGGTACGCAAATTCAGCTACGTTAATAACGTAGCTGAATTCGAAGTACCTTAGTCCGAACTTACCGCGGGTCCAGACACGGCAGGCAGGCTCCCCCTTCGATGCCGCGTACTCCTCTCGCCGAGCTGGAGTACCGGCGTCGACGGCGAGCACTTCTGGGATCGATCCCAGAAGATCGATTGCCTGCCGCCGAACCAGGAAGTAAGTGTAGACGTACCCTTAGAAAACATTCTTGGTGTAGAGGGCGCTATAGTTTTTAACCCCCCTGTGATCCTTTCATTTGTAAAGCACCCAGAAGAGTGGGCAGTCCTGTGAGAAGGAAAAGTTGAAAGTGAAAAATATGGGAGACCAGCAGAAAATGAGGGGGGCGCGTTGCAGTAGAACTGAGACAAGCTGTGTTGCTTTATGGGGAACAGAGTGCACCCACACGCAAACCAATTGTCAAATGAGGAAGGAAAGTAGCCATGAATTTCTTGCACCAGCTCTACATGGCTTCAGAGCCGGTTGCTATTAAAAGCCACGGAACAAAAATGTCCATTGTTGTGACTTACTGTTCAGTAGAATTTCTGTATCAGTTTCTTTTATTTTGACGCTTTTGTGGGTTTTTGTCTTATGTTTTGGTTAAACTTTATATCAGGCCTCTTGTAAAAATTGTATTGCTAAAATCTTTTACAGACTTGCATAATATTTACAAATTTTAAAAATAGACAATAATAGCATGACTTTGAAAATCCATTCACTGACTCATGAGTAAGTGCAAAGCTGTATCTGGCTGGTGAAGGTAGGCCAGACACAGCTGCAGAATTGATGCTTTTATATTTTTAACTTAAAAAAAAATGTTAAACCCTGGTTTGGGGAAGCTCCTTCCAAGCTTCACAACAAGTCCACCCAGTTCAAATCCTCATGCAAACCATCACTTGTAATGCCACTCCCCTGGGTGGGTTGTCAGCAGCAGTGATTGACCTCTGGATCTTAAAACACGAGCCTCTACTACTTGGGCTAAAAGACCCTCTAAGTCAAAGCTGTAGCAGGATCATCCGCCTCAATATGTAGCCCAGCCAGCGCTCGATGGGGACAGAGTGCCACACTGAATGGATGTGGGTTCCAAGAAGATAACCTTCCAAGGATGAACTGAATGTCAACGTTTTTATTGTCCACTTCCTGAGTTTGCAAACAAATGGTTCTAGTACTTCTGCTATTGGCCAGACTCTTTCCAGGCAGCTGCAGGGTAAAATTAACAAGACCGTGGTTGGTTTCACTATTTTTCTTTAGAACCCTCTGAGCAGCAGTGAAACCGACAACTCAGCTGTTGTTTGGGAAAGCCCTGTTGTCTGTTTACCAGGCTGGTGGACCTCCACCAGCCTTTCATTTTGGTTTTGCCTAGTAGCTTTCTGGTGAACTTTTCAAGCCCTGATTTCCAGAAGTGTGTATAATACAACCCATAATAATGGAAAGAGATGAGAGAATAAGAATTGAAGACAGCTGGAATAAGGCAGGCTATAGGCCAGGGGTGGGCAAACTTTTTGGCCCAAGGGCCACATCTGGATATGGAAATTGAATGGCGGGTCATGAATGCTCACAAAATTGGGGGTTGGGGTGTGGGAGGGGGCTTTAGGGTGGGGCAATTTAAGTTTGTAGTGTAGACATGCCCTTAGTAAGGAAAGAGACATGGAACTGTCGAGAGATGCAGAGCTGTCAGTATTGGAGACTGTAGGAATGAGTTACTGATAACATTCTGTTAAGCAGAATGTTATACCAACTTCACTAGGAATTGTATTGCATACCAAATAGATAAACAGTGTAGTTTTAAGCTTACAGTTCAGAACACTTCTTGTGATCAATGATTCATTTGTTGACAAATATCATTTTAAAAAAATCTTATGTATAAATACCAAACCAGGTTTCTGGCATATTTTAAATGTGACTGATTCTTCAGGGCTTGGTTTAGATGGAATTAATTCATTAATTCAGAGCTTAGGTAGATGTGTGGTGTGGGTGAGTGAGCAGGTTAAGTCTTCTGAAGTTTGCACTGTTTAAATCCAGTTATGTCGGTAAGTCCAGCTCTGTTGACCCCTCACCCAAATCCCAGGGAGAAAAACGGGAAATCCATTGGGGTTAGTCCTGCCACAAAAGTTAGGAAAGGTTTTGATTGACAGCTTCTTGTACAGTAGGCAGATTTACAACATAAAAGGCTTGACTTTAATCATTCTAGTATCCTTTTCAAATAGGCCTTTTGGACTCAGTTTAGTATCTTCTTCTTTCAAACTAAGGTTTCCGTTATGTTCTTAATTAGACGTAACACAGGTACTGAGGACTGGGCAAAATACAGTGGAACACTAGGTAAGGAACAGTCCTGCACAGACCGGAAAGTGAATGGACTAGAAAGATCTTATAAGTGTTTTCCTGTCTCTTGTTTGCATGGTTCAGGTTAAAGTTTTTACCCTTTCTGGTGTCTCTATACGTAAGAGTGCTAAAAGCGAAGGTATTTTCTTGAGGGCTAAAACTGGCCAAAGAGGTGCTCTGGCCAAAGGCTCAGCATTTATTTTTTGTCTTGTGTAGTGCCTGTAAGAATGCTCTAGGTGTGCAAAACACACAGTAGAAAAACTAGAAGTAAAATCTGTAGCTTGTCCCTCAAGTAGCAAGTCTGAGAACTACACCTAACTTTTTTTTTTTTTGGGGGGGGGGGGGAGAATAGCATGACACACCAAAGGCCTAATATTGTTGCCCTTTGCACATAACATCTATAAAAGTCTTTGGCCCCTTCATTGCCTTAAATCTTTAGTTATATGGACAAAATGCAACTGTTCTCCAGGAGAGTAGGTGCTTAGGCCATGGTGCTTACTACTTTGAGCAATACCCTTGTTTTTAATAGTGCTTGGTACTGTGAGCAATACCATGCCTAATAATAAATATTTGCAGGATCAGTGTCTTAGACACCACAGCATGCACATTATAAGTGCCTAGATAGATATTTAGGTGAAAACTGAATAGTAAAAGTTCTATGTAGGAACTGTTGATGGTTCATAAGCAAATGAGTGCTCAGAACAGAACTACCCTGGTGAAGTTCACTTCCTCTCACTGCAACTCTGCGTGATAAAGAAAAAAAAAATTGCATACTGTATTTTCTCTTTTTTGGGAGTGGCTATATCGAGTCTCCTACATATGATAGCATATAGGGGAGGCTCATAAGGGCTTTGTCTAGATGTTTACAGGATGGTGGCCTCACCCAGATTTAGACAAGATTTGTATTTCGTTGGGAACTTGCTAGTTTTTTCATTGGCGGGGCGGAGTGGAGAGTGAAAGAGTACTCTCTTCCCTTTTTCCTCCTCCCAGAAAAGCTGAAATATGAGCTTGGGCTCTGTTTTGTTCAGATGCACAGTCCATAGGCTGCACATCGTGTTAATCACATGCAAATGCAAAACTCACATTTGTAGTAATAAAGCTAAAAAATAGTTCCAAGGTCCCACCTCTAATGCTTGAAATTGTAGTGAAGCCCATTGATTGAGGCATTGGAGCACAGACTTTCCCCGTGCACGTCCTAACTGAGGAATTTGCTGAGGGGTTTTTCTGTAAGAGACTCTGGAGTCTTTGCTAATATTAGGGTAGATAGCAGAAACTGGTATTTGCAGATATGCAAGATGAAAAGCGCTATATAGAAAGAACTACGTGTTATTAGGTTCATCAGGAGATCTCGAAGTGCTTTACAAAGGAGATCATTATCATAATTGTCTTTTTTACAAATGGAGAAACTGAGGCACGGGGCAGCAGAGTGACTTTCCCAGGTTCACCCAGCATGTCCGTGCAAAATCCAGGAACAGACCCCATGTCTCCTGAGCCCAATCCAGTATTCTCTACACTAGGCCACACTTCCCACACCTGGACTCCCCCTGGTCTGGACGGTACTTCTAACTTGGCTTTGACATCTCCAAGTGACCTGGCACTTCCCTCCCTGATCGATAGCATCTTGCCCATTTTCAGAGGAGGCCTGGTGCATGCCCTTACAGGAAGAGGATGGTTTAGGGTTGGGTGCAGTGAGTCCTGGAGGACAGAGAGAGCAGACAACAGACACTGACTCACAGAATCTTTTGCTCTTCTTGACATTTTTTTCTTGTGCTTGTTAGTCTGTTATCCCTGCTTTCTGATTGGCTGTGCATATTCAATGACATCACATCTCTTACATAGGGGATTTAGATCCAAGTGATTTAATTCTCCACTCGGATGGCCTGGGTGGTTCTGTGCTACACCCTCCATCTCCACTTGCATTGCTGCTTCTGCAAATAAGATGGGGTGTAACCTATGCCATTCCTTTCAGGAATTCTGTGCAGCCCTTCCTGCTATTCTGTGCAGTCTTATTTTTAACCCAAAATCCTTGAACCTGTGTTCAAGATTAGTACTGACTTACATAGCATTGTAAAGCTCTTGGCAATAAACAGATAAAAGGTGCTTATAAATGATTGCTTCATTATTGAAGGCCTACATTGTTCTGCCCCTTCTGTATGTGAGATCTGCCCTGAGGCCACCTACTAGACTGTTGTTCTGAGATCATGTGTGACCTGTTATTTTGAAGGTTATCCACTATCGCTCTTCGAGATAGCACACAATAGAGAATGGGATGGAACATGTATAAAGGAGTTTCTTGCTAAAGTGAATCAATTCTTAAAGTTGCTGTAAGAATATAAATGAACTCTGGTTTATTTGGTTTTCACTGGAAAACATTTAGCTATAGTTGCTCTTTTCCTTTTATTTTGTGCTGTTTGATATAGATAGATACTTTTCTTCTTGAAAAGGCCTGCTTTAGTGTGGGAAAACATGTTATTTCCCTGCTGGATTGCAGTGTATCTGTTTGAACAATTCCTTCATGAAATGAAGACCTTTTTTTTTTTTTCCCCCCCCAGTACAAATTGACTTGTGGTGGAAATGTCCTTATTTCAGGACAGATGGCTAGGGTAAAGGCCTGGAACCAAGGTTCTGTGTGCAGCTCAGTCACTAACACTCCATATGATTCAGACAAGTCACTTAACTGTTCTGCGCCCCAGTTTCCCCTTCTGTAGAGCTGGATTAAGCGTTCTTACCTTCCTTTTTGTACAGCAAGATGAGAAAGATTGTTATGGGAAGGATGAGCTGTGCCTCTTTGTGATGCCTAGCAAAAGCTCCATTGGTGAAGGTGACTTAGGTGAGCATGCTCCGAGTACCTAGATAGAAGACGTGCTGGAGGGAGAACAGTATTCCCTGCCCCATCCTATCCTACTAAGATACTGTGTAGTGGGAAAACACAATAGTATTTTGGTCCTGACTCCTCCGTGACTGGACTGTTTAGAATTTCTAATAGGAATATTGGTTCGGTTTGTGACAGCCAGTGGGTTGATGTCACTTTTTTTCACAGCAGGTTTGCATTAATTGTTCATACACAGTATAGTTTTGCTAAGCATTTGTTGGCCTACTATTTTACCAGAAAAGGACAGAGTATGTTTCATTTCTTGTGTTTCCTCTTTCAGAGCCTTCCTTTTTTCTTCTTTTTTTAGAGTCTTGCTTCAAGTCTCTGTGTAGCTAAGTTCTTTTCTTTTTTGAGGCTTTGCTTTCAACCAGCTCTTCACCGGGAGGCTTAAGTGGCATTCAGAGGAGGCTATCCGCCACAATGTCTGATGGATTGGTATAGCTGCAATTCATGCATGGAGTGCAGAAAATAGGACTTAATTGGTAGGGAGGGGAAATGGCAACCCGGGTTGAATGAATGGGTAAAAGTTCCACATCTACCCCTAGACGAGCAAATAGTGTTGAGTTGCTGGCGCTGCCAGAGCAGAAGTGAGAGTCCCCTTTGCATGCACCCTGCTTTTGTGCATAGTAAGGGAAAACCCACATTCTTATACCTTTGGTTTTACAGCTGCAAATAGAAGAGAGAACAACACCCCCGCCCCCCAAATCCTGTCCTTTCAATACCAGCAGCATCTGATCAGCCTCTGCTGGGGGGAAACACTGTAACTATAAATACAGCTTTATCTTGTGTCTCGGACATCATAAAAGAACTGACCACTTCCCCTTTAGAAGCTAAATTATAAAACATGTAATCAACCGATTTGTACCAAGTAGTATTTTGGTCTCTATTGAGAATTCAGTCTTGTGTCAAGGACGTTGCTTCTAGGGTCTGGCTTTACCCGAGAGGTTTTCATAAAGCAGCTTTAAATGCTGGAACATGTGGTGAGCCGTGAGCATCTTGTATCTAAAGACTTGGATCAGTAACAACCCTAATACAATCTATTCTCTCTTCCTCATGAAAATATCAGTTCTGTGAAATCATGGTTTCAAACGCTTTCCCCCTTAAGAGTCCGAACTATTTTTTTAATGGTGCAGAACTCAGGGCAGAGGGTTGCGCTTTATTTAAATATCTTAAGTGTTCGAATTGACAGCTTCAGCACATGCAAAAATTAAATTACAGTTAAAACAAAAAAAAATTGCCCCGTTGCTTGCAGACGGTTCCACAGTCATCTACCACTGAAGCCCATCTTCCCAAATCAAGAAAGCCTGGTTAAAACAACTGGGGTCTTGCTAGCATGCTCTAAAGTCCATTAAATCAGGTCTTTGGAAGGCCAAGGGAGAAAATGAATTCCAGAATCAAGGTCTCTTCATTGAGAATACCCTGCCAGCAGTTTAACCAGGGGACTGCTCTCTCTCCTACCTCAGGCCTTGCCTTCCCTACAGAAAAAGGTGTGCTCTTAACTCAAGGGAAGACAAGGCAGTTCGTAGTTGGCGAGGTTGAGTTAGAGACTACTCAACTTGACTTGCAAAATCATGTGAAAACTACAAACTGCTTTGCCTTGGATTTTGACTTGAGTGAAATTTTTTTATGTAGTGAGGACAAGGCCTCAGTCTGGCTGCTGCTGAATCATACAAGGTCTGTAGGCACTGTTTTTGTCCAGTGGAGAAGGGGTTAAATCCTGGTTCCTTCTAGCATTCTCTTCTGGCTGCTAAAGAGATTAGCTCTTTACAAAAAGAGTAAAGAAACCTTTACCCTGGTATCCTGCCCAGCATCCCATCACTGCCTTTCACAATAAACAGTTCTGATGTCCAGGCTTGAGAGAGATTACTAAGCACGTAATGGTTGCTGCACTGTCACTAGGCTTGGGAAGATTAGATTTTTATTGGTGAATGTCAATAAATATCAGTTTCACCATACACAAACCCCTGAAGAAATATTTCCGTGGATGATCATCGAAATTTACAGATAGGCAAAGTAAGAAAAATGCTGCTTGATAACTTATTAGAGGCTGATTTAAGGATATTTACTTGACGTGATGTTGACAATTTGTTACAGTTATAAAGCTTTTAAATTCCAATGTCCACTGTCACTAAATAACTGTCTGACCCCCAGTTTCCTGCAACTGTAAACATTTAAATGGATACATTTAAAAATGCTTAAAAATAAACATAGGTATGTCATAATTACAAAAATAAAAATAAAAATTGAATTCTGCCAAACCTATTACTAATGTATTGCTTTCTAAATCTCTTTGGGTTGTCTGAATATGAAAGTCTCCTTATAATTGTGATCTAATCTAAATGTGCCCAGTGTATTTGAAAGACAAGGTGGGTGAGGTAATAACTTTTATTAGACCAACTTCTGTTGGTGAGAGAGACGAGCTTTTGATCTTAAGGAGCTCCTGTACAGTGCATTTCATTATTTTAAACTAGCTGTCACCGTGGGGTGAGTGTGGGGTGGCTAACTCCACTTCTCCCCCATTCTGAAGATACTGTTGTAATATATATCAGTGAGGTTGAGAACGACTTAGCCCTCCTATAGATGAGGAAAGAACAAAACAAAGCTTGACCAGGTATTCAGGACTGAGCATCTGAAAAGTGTGAACACCAAGGTGAGGGAAGAATGGTCTGGCATGGTGCAATGGGTGGAGTAGGAATGAGAATAAACCAAGGACAGGTTGGCCTGGGTGCTGGTACAAAACGTAAGCTAGAACTCCCTGCTGCGGGAGATTTTCACTTCAAGAATAGTCTCCCAAGGGAGGTGATGGAACCCCTGTTATTTACTGGCCTGGTTCAAGTTGTAAACTCACCCAATTAGAGCCCCCTACCCCGTGTGTACTGTTAGTCTGGAGAAAGATTCAGTGGGACTCCTTGCGGTAGTAAACATAAGCATGTGCATGTTTTCAGGATCGGGGCCCTACTGCAGAGTAGCAAAATGCTGGGTTTTTGAATGGCTCCCTTTACAGTTCTTTTCCATCTCTGACTTTTGACACCATATCCTGTTCCTTTTGTAATTGCAAGGGATCTGTGTCTTATTTTGACTCTATGTAGAAATCATTAGCTCTTTCCTCTAAAATTGCTTATGACTGAAATCCCCACAGATATTCATAAAATAACATTTAAGACATCAACTCCCTCAAATTTTCTAATGTCAAAGGTTAACTTAAAATATTAATGCTGGAAAGATTAATTTAAGATATTAAATCATTTCAGGCAAGAATACATGTACATATTGTAATTACTTCCTTTTCTTACAATTAAAGTAATTGGATTATATTTAATGAGCTATTTACATTTAATAATTAAGAAAAGACTTATCTTTCTAGTATTCCCCAAGTGTGGCAGAAGGGTGGAGGCACTCTCTGCTGTGATATAGTTATCTAGGCATGAGTTGAAACTGAAAGAGCAGCTGAGCTGTTCAGAAAAGGCTTAGAGCTGCTTCTTTGTTTCACTAATAAAATATAGTTTAGGAACTCTGCTAGAAAGAGTAATGTATATTTAAGGATGGTTGGGAACGTTTATTGGTCTCAGTTGCAAATGAGGTATAACAGTTGACAGAAAAAGAGGCTCAAAACGTGCTCCGACTTCAGGAATAAGTCATTTCAAAAACTGCTTACTCCAGTTACAGTGTTCTGCTATATGATGAAAATATACCAATGTGAGATTTGAGGCTTCATAAGGGCCCCTGTGAATGTTTTATTATGGTAGCAAACACACGCCCCCTCTGGTGGCTAGCGGAGGGTAGCATGAGGGAGGGGAAGAAAACATGCTATTCCTATTAGCACTGCCTCAATTTTGGAATGAGGTAGTGAGTGTTGCCTGCCTTAGCAGACATGCACCGTTTGAAGAAATTGGCTTGTAGCTTTGGGGAGGCATTTGTGTAGCAATGCCATGAGACTTGGATGCATATTTTTGGTAATATATGACACAGCTAGGAATGAAGCAGTTATTCAGAAAGCCAATTGAAAATGTGTTGACTGGAAAACATGTATTTTAAGTCAATTTAGTGATGTTAGAAAGTGCTAGATTAAGAGCCTTGGAGACATCTTACATTTTATCTGTAACTCTGGTTCTTCATGGAAAATGACAGAGCAAGCTTCCTCCGTGCTGCCCTCATGCCCAGGTAATGCATCTAAATCCCGATTGGGAGAGGCCTGCTCTTGGGCTCAAAGAGGAATTGTCTCCCTGGCCCATTCAGTCACTGGTCTGTCTCCTGAGATTGCCAAGGATGCTGAATGAGGTGGTAATTGTGCTGTGGACTCTCATCTACTGGGAAAGGGTTGAGACCTACTCCTTTAACAACTTTCAGATGCTAATGATCTAAGATCCAGCTCTGGGCCAAATGGGAATCAAAGACCTAAAGATGAAAGATTGTATCTTGTTACCAGTCCCCTGATCCATCCTTTCTCCATGTGTAATTGTAATATCTGAGAATCCAAGATGATACTTTAGATTATTCAGATAATCCAGAACTTTACCTGCATGTCTGAAGCTAGCAGCTCTATGCAGCAGAGTCACTAGTAACCTTGGGTCCTTGCCAAAATTAATGAACCTTAAAAGCAAAAGTCAAGAGCTCAAGTGAATGTTTCACTGCTTCTAATCCACCTATTTCCCCTGCAGCTGCAACAAAGCGCTTCCATTATTTAAGTAGCGGATCTCGGTTTTGGTGTACCTCTACATACCAAGAACCTGAAACTTACTGTTGAGCTTTATTTTCTGCAGATAGTGTCAGTAGTTCTATATTCTGAGACTTAAACTTCTGTGACAATGGTTTTAATTGTACTGTATTGACTTTCTTTTGTCACTGCTATTCTAAAATTTTATTGAAATATGAGTTCTGTGTGTATGCTTAGTCAAGGACCAATAAAGTCTCATACAGATGACCATTTTTGTTTAAAACTTGTTTTTCAGTTAAAACGAATGAAAACATTAGAGTTCTTCTCTAAAAAGTGGCTGTGTAGAAAGGCCAGCTTTTCACTCAACAGATTTTCCTGTTTGTATTGGGTCATATCGGCTTGCTTTAGTTCACTTCCGCACAGTTCGATTCCTATTAACCATGTAGTGCCGACCCAACTATGGGAGAGTGAGCTGGATTCTTTTCTGGCTTGCTCATCGTCATCAGAACTGATAACTAAGTCCCAAATGAAGATCCAAATTCTGACTCTCACCTGTGCAATCCCCTTGAAAGCAATGAGTGGTGGTGTGGTGATGCATTAGCCAGAAAAAAGAACAGCTTGGCTTTCAGATTCCACGGTGGGTTTGCAGGGCTGGCAGCTTTTAAAAAAGAAAAACTCACTTGTAAACTGAGCAAACTAGATTGTCTCTCAAGGACTCCCTATCAGCACAATGCTACTTCTGGACCCACTTTTCTGTTAGAACTGCATTTAAGTTTCTAGGAGCAGATCAACAATTTTAGGGTCTCCAAGGTGTATCCTTACCCCATGTTTTCCTAGACCTACTCCTTCAGCTCTGCCTCTCTTTCATAATGCTACAGGATCCCCCTTATTAACATCCAGATTTGGTGATTGAGGTGGGCCCCAGTGTTTACTGATGTTCATACATCTTCAGGGCAGTTACCTGATTGGGCAAACCTTCAAATGAGTGTGGATCCAGCTTCAGGGAAGTTTTTTGTGTGATGGCAGGCAAAGGGGAGGACTGGACTGACCTTTCAGTACCTAATGAGCTGTTAGGGAATGTTTTTTCCTATGCATGTGGGTTTTAACCACACATCCTCTGACTTGTGGGGAGAATAGACCCTTGTGAAAGAAAGTAGTCCGGAACTGCCTTCCACTGCTGACTCTTGTTCAGCTGCTGGCAGGCTTGGAAGCTAATGACAGATGAGCATCTGACATGTTTTTGGGACTGAATACTTGTTACAGCTGGCGGAGTGGAATAGTTTGTGGCATCACATGGCAGTTTGCTCTATAATTTCACTCCCCATTGCTCAGATGCAGTACTGATTGCTAGGTAGGTCTCCTCTCTTAGGGTAGCATGTAACAGCAGCATCTCTGATTACTGCATGCCACTTCTCTGTGGCCACATTGTGCACTTGGATATTGGCATGAGTTCTCAGCAGAACCTTCTGCTGACTTTTCTGTTTTTTCCCCCTGTTCTCCCTGTGTGTCTGGCTGCTTTGTCCTCTTTCCCTCCCACCACCCTTTTGAGATTTTCCAAACGCCAGTTTCTCTGGCCATTACAGCTTGATGGGGGAGCAGTTACTGCTGAGAGAAGCTTGAAATTTAAAGCAGAATTGTCATAGACACTAGAATAAATGGTCAGTCTGCATTGGCAGGCCACTAAGTCCCATTTCATACTGATGGGAAATTCATTTCTGATTATCTCTTTCCTCTCTCATTTGCAAACCTGCTTGTGTGTCTAATACTCCCAAAGGCTGCTCTTTGAGGAGCTTAGCTGGAGGCCAGTTCCTCTTTGCTTTACTCTTTGTGTTTGGGAGGATTATTTGTAGCAATTAACGCTGCAGAAACTTTAATTTGATTGCTGGGGAAGGGTTATCAGTGACCTGAACACATTTGAAAATGCAAATACCAAAAAATGTGCTGTGTCCACCTCAGGTGCTGTTTCACCAGACATTGTGGCAGATATTACTTCTGATGCTAAAATTTACTAAGACTGTTTCTAACATAAGTCGTCACTTCTTGCACTACCTGTAGGGAATTGTATTGGTAATTCCCTTTAATGCACTGCTAGTCACTCAAATATCTGTGAGAAAATAGCTCTCAAAATCTTGTAAGCAAAGTTGGTGACGTATGTGACCTTTGTTTTTAGAGTCTCTTCTTTCTCCTCACCATCATGAGGACCATGGTATCTGAGCTCTTTACAAGAAAAGAAAACAAATAATTGGTTGCCAGTTGGTGGTGGTTTTCTTCCCCACCCCAGCTCCACAATAGGGAAGCTTTTGGTCTTGATTTCAGTGATTCCTTCTCATTGACAGAATTCATGTAGGAAAGCAGATAGTCTTTGTCAAGTATTAAGAAGCAATACAGTCACATCCCAGGATTAACTATCTCCCTTATTATTCATAGCAGTTGTTCCGTCTTGTGGGGTTTGCTGTTCCAGCCATGTATTTCAGAATGGTGAATATGGGTGCAGCTCTGTCCAAAGGGCTCATAGACTGGCAAGAGCTGTTTCAAATAAACCAATTCTACATGAATTCAATCCAGAACTCTGTGATTCCTGTAGGATCCACTGTAGCAGAGCCCAATTTGCAGGATTTGAGTATCCATATAATCAACTAATCCAATATACTTGTAATATCCAACTGACCAGAAGCCTTAGTAGTGGGATGTTCACCACAAGTTAAACTTTGTTCCATGAGGTGGATAAGCAGAGACCATCATTAGGAGTTGCATTTCTCCATTTACAATCTTCTGTCCTATTAATTAGTTAATTTACCGTATCTTTTTGTAGTATCCTCGATGCAAGTTTTGGGTTGAATAATTTTGTGCTAAAGAGATAAACAGATTCAAGGAGAAGTCCTGATTGCTTAGGGTTTAGAGTTCTAGATAGTCCTGTCTCCATGAGCAACAGGAAGGCACCTCTCCAGCTGTGGAGAAACAGGAGGCTGTTAAGACCAGAGGGTGTGGTGCAAGAAAGCAAGGGGAGGTAGCATGAGGGATAATATGGAGCAAGTACGTAGTGAGTTTTAAAAATGGGAGGGTGCTGCTGGGTGGAAGACTGCTAGGAATCTAGGAACGGTGGTATGAGCTTCCTGGAATGAAAGAATCTGTTTCAGCATTCAGCAGATTTTTAGGAAGAACTGGGTGATGGAATTGTAGAAGAAGAGATGAGCACTCAGAAAAGCATAAATAGAGATGTCCGCAAGGAGTAAGAAAACGACAACTTCTGGCAATGTTTGATTGGGAGTGATAGAACTTACAGCTATGGGAGAGGCAGGAGGAGAGAAGACTGGCCATTGGGCAGTTCAGCCTGCAGTCTCCTCAGAGTTTGGGGTGAGGAGGAGAGACTTCTATTGTTAACTTGGAAACATGATTTCAGAATTATCCCAGTCATGTGTCCTCTTCCAGGGCTTCGAAAAAATACAGTTGTCAAGTGGGAAGTTCTTGTGAAAGGGACTAAGGCCTGGTCTACATTTACCCCCCAAGTCGAAGTAAGGTACGCAAATTCAGCTACGTGAATAACGTAGCTGAATTCAACATACCTTACTTCGAACTTACCGCGGTTCAGACGCGGTCCACACGCGGCAGGCAGGCTCCCCGTCGACTCCGCGGTACTCCTCTCGTTGAGCTGGAGTACCGCAGTCGACGGGGATCACTTCCTGGTTCGATTTATCGCGTCCAGACCAGACGCGATAAATCGAACTCGGAACTTCGATCCCCAGCCGCCGAACTAGCGCGGCAGTGTAGACCAGCCCTAAGTCATCAATTTCTAAAGAATCTCAGTTTTCATTTGAAAAAGTTGTTAATTGTGGTTGTGAAGATAACCCTTCAACTGATAGTGTTGTCTGCCTGAGTCTGCAGAGAAATCACTCCAGTGCTTCTGCTTACAGCTTTCCCAACCAAGCAGCAGTGTGAAACTGCCAAGTCATGCTGTTGCTTGGGTCAGCAATGAGTAGCCGCTTGGGCACTGGCCTTTTGGTCCTTGACCTGGGTGGTGCTGTCCTTCTGTGTGGTTGTCTTTCCCTATCCAGTATTCTGTATCAGTCTCTGACTTGAAAGTGTTTCCTCTCTGTGGAGGTGACAGGCCACCCTTTGGGTACTTAGCCACACCCCATGTCACAACAGGAAGTGTGTGGGTGCTTTAGATCCATAAAGTATTCTTGTGGTGTTGTACAGTACTGAATATACTGAAAACTGCAGCATTTAAACATAGCCAAGCCTAAACTTTCAATAACAAATCCATATGACTGCTCTCCAAGGATGCTATCACATCTCCGCTTCACAACTCATTTCATTTGATTTGAGAGGAAATATCTAAATCCATATATATCACACAGCTTGAAACATGTACCTGACACCTACTAGCCTGATGACTAGTGGTACTAGCCAGGTTGGAAAATAGTTCTGTCATGTTCCTACAACTTAAAAGAATAAAGTAGTTGTATACTGTCCTTTGTGTCCTGTTTTTATTTGTAGCATATTGTGAATCAGCTCTCTTTAATGAATTTTTAAGAATAAAACTTACTAGCAGGCTCCTACTTTTACTAGACCTTTTCCTTCGTGGCTTCACTGACTACTTTTCTTTTTTCTCCTAGATCATGGTGCGTTTGTCCTTGTGTTGTCTATGTATGGCTACACTGCTCTGCACTTTGACCTACGGGCGCATGAAGAGCAGTACGCACCAAAGTGCTGCGCTATAACTCGCCTGTGTGGAGCTGTGGGGAGTTAAAGAGGACTACGTTAAGCAAACTAGGCACCTTTTAGTTCGCATCCACACGGGGATGTTACAGAGCGTCACTTTGGTGCGCGCTGCTGTTCACACTTGCCTTGTCTGAACTGCCCTAATGTCTAGTTTCCTTTCTTCCTTTCTCAGCATTGTTTTCTATCTCCTTCCCCTCAACTTTTCTCTCTCTGCTTATACGTCCCCCAAAATCTCTTTCAAATTCAGGACACTGTTCTTTGTGTCTAATCAGCTGCATCTCTTCTTCCCATCCACTTCTTCAAAGGGCTTGGAAATTTTACAAGATATGTAATAAGTGGAGGGATAAACCTCCTACCCAGAGACTGATCTTACAAGATGAGGGGGGCCTCGATGTCCAAATGCAGTGTCCTGTGGAGAAGCTACCCCACCCCAACAGCTGCTGGGAAAAGGGAGAGGGCTCAGCCATTACTAAAAGCTACTGTCACTGGTAGGGTTACCATATTTAAAAAATTTTTAAAAAGGACACTCCACGGGCCCTGGCCCCGCCCCTTTCCCACCCCCGGCCCCGCCCCAGCTCCGCCCCTTCCCCAAAGTCCCCGCCCTAACTCTCCCTCCCAGCCATGCGAAAAGGGCTGCCCGAGCGCTACCGGCTTCATGGTTTGCTGGGCAGCCTCCAGACCCTGCACCCCCGGCCGGCGCTTACCCAGTACAGCTGGAGCCCGGGAGGGGAAGCGCCCAGCCGGGGGCGCAGGGTCCGGAGGCTGCCCGGCAAAC
>NW_020664587.1:8507809-8586296 GCF_002925995.2 Terrapene triunguis
GGGAGGGTTCATTTTCTTTCCTGTCCTCTTTGGTCTCTTTCTCAGTATCTTTCCTGTGTTTTTAATTTTTTCTTGCTCTCTCTCCTCCAATGGCTTCCCCACTCCCCAGAAGGTTACTCCCTGCTCTAGGTCGGTGGGATGCCCACAAATAGCTCTGTGGGGCCAAGCAACATGTGCTCATATGAGTCAGTGCCAGAGAAACAGGAGAAGCCTGAGCAAGTTAGCTACTACCTAAGCTTACATATGCGAGCTGCGGGTGTGGCTGTTGTTATGGGGTGCTACCAGAGGAAGCAGGGAAACGCTGACTTAGCTAAAGCACGAAAACCTAACATGACAAAAGAATTTAGAAGGGTTTGACTTTAGTCCAGTAAATGCAGGGAATTTAGAATTAATGGTGGAAGTCCTTCCTTAGCTCACTCTGTCCTTAGCTATCTTATGGCCTTTACGCCAGTGGTTCTCAAAGCCGGTCCGCCGCTTGTTCAGGGAAAGCCCCTGGCGGGCCGGGCCAGTTTGTTTACCTGCCACGTCCGCAGGTTCGGCCAATCGCGGCTCCCACTGGCCATGGTTCGCCGCTCCAGGCCAAAGAGGGCTACGGAAAGGGCGGCCAGCACATCTCTCGGCCTGCGCCGCTTCCCACAGCCGCCATTGGCCTGGAGCGGCGAACCACGGCCAGTGGGAGCCGCGATTGGCCGAACCTGCGGACACGGCAGGTAAACAAACCGGCCCGGCCCGCCAGGGGCTTTCCCTGAACAAGCGGCGGACCGGCTTTGAGAACCACTGCTTTACGCTACCCAGCCATACTGAGGTCCAAGAAGGAGGGATTTCAGCCCTGTTAGATTTTCCTGCTTTTCTTGGGTTTTAGGTTTGGCTCATCAACATTGCTTTAATTAGGTTTTTTGGTCTTTTGGAACCTACTGTTTCACAGTGACAAGTGAACTAAATGACAGGTTTACAATGGAGTTTTGTGGTACTGTAACATAGCATCCTTATACCTGGCATACCCTGCAGTGCTCCAGACCTTGAACTCCTCTGCATTAACCGGTCAAATTTGGAAATTCAGAATCTGGTTTGTGAGGTAATTGGTGAGATAATACCCACTCCTTCTTTTTAACATCCTGGTAGAAAAGCATCCAGGAAGGACTCCTGGACCTCAAAGATAAGCTGCCAGCTGCCACAGACTATCAAAAGGTGGCTCAGAGTCAAGTGCAAACAGCTGATTTTCTTTTTTTTTTTTTTATGGTTCTTGGTTTGTTGCTGTGGGTGACAGGAAGCCATGTTCCCCAAGCTGTTAGCTTCCTGTTTTATTTTTACACCCATCCTGAGCAGATCAGCATGTCCATCACAAGGGGAGGCATCTGTTTCTATAGCATTGTTTCTCATCCGACCTACAAGAGAGACTGTTTTCCTTCTGAAATTAATCAAGAAGTTGGGATATATTTGCTGTTGTGTTAGAAATTTTGGAGATGTATCTAACTGCTTGTGCTGTGCTCCACTATTCAGGAGTTAAAGTTTTGTTTCTCTTTTGCAGGTAGGAGGTATAAGAGAATTAATCGGTTGCTTCAACAGTTAGGCATGTTAGCAGTGGAGATTTTGCTGTTATAAAGTACTGGGCAGGCAACAGACACACATGCCACCATTTTCTGAAGGATAACTTTCAGAAGCTTTTGTGTTCCGTAAATTTTAGAAGAACTGGAAGTTGGGGTTGGAAGTTCCATCTCGCAGTGTGTAGTAAAATCAATTTTGATGTCTTTCAGCATTGGGCTCTACTCCTCTCCCCCCTCGCCCATATCCTTATAAAGCTACCAATGTGATAAACTACTAACTCTAAAACAATGGGTCTGTAGAAACGAGACCACGTGGGAATTTCTCACAAGGGAAGGGCACAGCCTGCAGGATGAAAAACAGTCACCAGAAAGTTTCCTGGTCAGCTGCAAGCACTTCCTGTTGTCTCTTGTGAGCCTTCTCTGTCTGTGCTGTTGGTGAGGAGGGCTGGAGTGTACATGTCAGCGTATCTAGCATAACAGAAGTGCTAACTTCTGTTAACATTCTTGGTTAGAACATGGACATGTTAAAATGCTCCTATGGAAAAGTTCACAGTAGCTGTCGTTAGATGTTCTGCAATATTTGGTGAAGGAATGAGACTGTTCAGTGCAGATGCATCAATGGGAAGGGTGGTGCAGGAACAGCAGTAATGTAAACAGTCCCTTGCTTGCTCAGCTAAGATGGGTAGTTTTCCTTTGCTGCCTGTACACCTGAGCCATCAGGTCGTCTTCTCCACTGCAAGCTGTAGAACAGTAGGATCTTTATTTTCAAAGAACCAGTTTTATAAGGGTGAGGAGGGAAAAAGATGCCTTATACATAAAGCTGTTTCAGAGCAGGAAAATGAACATCGTGGCTCTGGTGTGCCTGGAATTTGTGGGTGAGTAATCCTTTCCTGTTTCTTTTTTGGGTTGTTTTTCATCTTTCAGAACACTGCCTGAAGCGGGTCCACCATGCCGTTAGTAACGAGGAACATTGAGCCAAGGCACCTGTGCCGTCAGACGTTGCCTAGCGTTAGAAGTGAGCTGGAATGCATGACCAACATCACCCTGGCAAATGTCATTCGACAGCTGGGCAGCCTGAGTGAGTACCACTGCGAGCCTGCATGCTGCCCTCAGGAGTCGTTAGTGCTCTTTATTTAGCTCCCTTTCTGTTCTTGTATTCCTATTTCTCCCCCATCTGCCTTCCCTGGGTAATGCTAAAATATTTCCCAAAGAAATCTCTAATGCTCATTTCCTGTCCTTCTCCAACCTCCTCCTCAACAAAAAGAAAATTGGAGAGGAGGAGAATGGAAGAGCTGCAGCAAAATTGGAGATGGAAGGATGAAGCATAATTCAGGGCTGTAAAATGGGAAGCTCTCAGAGTGGCCAGTACCTTGTCGGAGAAAGCACCTGTAATTGCATGCGCTATTAATTGTAGCTCAACTGTGTTTAAATCTACAATTGATCATTTTTAATGAAAGGTAATCAAAATGCACACACAGATTCTGGCCTGTTTGCCTGCGCTACATTTATTGCATTGCAAGCCTGAAAGTCCCCAGTTCAGGCTAAGAATTGCCTCTGGGATATTGGAGTTTGCAAGCTGCATGTTGGTACAGCGGCACAAATGGTTACCACTGGTGGTTCGGCTCTCCATTGAGTTGGCAGACAGCCTTATGGGGGGCAAAGTGAAAACATGGGCCCAAGCTTTATAACAGAAATAAATGGTAAGAATTGCTGTGCCTGTACCAGTTTCTTTTTTCTCCATTAAAACCTTCTGGATTCAAATTAATCCCCCTTTGCTCAATATTTGCTTCATTGGCCTTGAAATAAGACCTGCAAATGCTTTGAGAAACGGATTCATACTTATAGGTCCTAAAGTGAAATTAAACAATGCATCTCTGTTTCCTTCACAAGATAGACCCTTTCTCTTGTGCAGTGTGAACACTGGTGAGAGGATTCCAGGCACAGTAGTGAAAGCACATTGCTGTCACGAAAACCCCTGTGCTGCCTCCCGGTTCTCATCTGATACCAAAAGGCCTTGCATTAAGTCTGTTGCTAAAAATATCAGTGTGCAGTCATGGATAAGACCAGTCTACCCATCCATTGTCAATTGCCCCTCACTGTTCCATAGTTAGATGTGATTCCTGAGATGGTCACATAGCATAAGGGTTCTCTTAAAATCCATCCTGTGTGCATGAAATGAGGACGGTAAAGCTCTTTAAATCCCGAATACAGCGAGTAAGCTGATCCAGATCCAAAAGGCATGCTGTGGGTTACTGTGACAGAGCACCAGCGATATCCCTCAGGCTTAGACCTTCTTTGTGCATTTCACTATATTCAAAGCACCTCTGCTTATCCCTCAGAACAGAGAGTGGAGTGCTGGAAGCCAAATCCCAGCCTGGTTCCTTTATCAGGAGGGTACCAAGGAAGCCTCTCTCTGGGGTGTGGGGAGGACCAATCACAGACACAACCAGGAGTGCTGTTGGGGAAGCTCATGTGAGACAGACTGTTCATATTGACACTCATGCGCATCACTGTGCATTTGAGGGTAATGGGGAGGGAGGGAAATAAAATTGAGCATCTTCTCCTGTATGCATCCCCAGGGTTGAAGACAGAATTGTAAGTGCTATGGTCTTTGGGCTAATTACTGCAGAATGTTGAGACCCAAATGACCAAGCTCCTCTCCTAGTTGTCTGTGCGTTATTTTGAAAATGGGAATATGCCATTTCTTCATGTGCTGAATACTGTAGTAATCCGAAGAGAGTTCAGTAAGTGACAGCAGACCTGTCAAGTGAATAATCAGCCATGCCTAGTACACCACAACCTCTTTACAAAGACACAAACATAAAACTTGTGCAGCATTCATATTCCAGTGAGTTTGCCCTTTGTTACTATGACAGCCGGTAGCACTTTGGAGAGGCAGTCTGTGCATTTCTGTTAATTCTGTGGAATCAGAGAAGCTAGAAATGGGAAAGGCCTATTAAATCATTCAGTCTGTCTTCCTGCCAGTGCATGATAAAGATAATTTTGATTGTAATTTTTGCTCTTGAAGTAAAATCAATCAAGCAGCTAAATCCCTGAAAACTAATCTCTGCCCCCATCCAAAAATGTGCATGAAATACAAAGCATATGCTGGATCCTATACAGTAACCGTGTGTTGACACAGTTATGCAATTAGAGGAATAAATATACACCCAAGCCCAGAGACCAGTGCACATAACCGTGTTTGTATATTTAAAGTGTACTGCTCAACAACTGTTCAGTTTTTCCCAACATCTGTAGTCTTTTCCTTGTGAAATGCAGAAATGGGTTCCAGATCTCATTAAAAGGGAAACACATAACAACCTTGTTGTATGAGGTTATTGCTGTGAGGTCTGTCAAATTACATTACAGAGGAACCTTCCCCCTCCTTTCATTGTGGCATCCTTTGTAAAATGTGTGAGTTGCTCTTATGGTGAGGTAGAACAGAGAGGATGCTTCATGAAAGCTGGTTACAATGAGATCTGTCTGACTCCTGTGTCTGAGGGAATGAATATCTTCTTATGAGTTAACACAGGGAAGTGACAAGACGTGTCAACAGGGCAAAGGTAGTGTCCCTGTATTAAAACCCCATATACCAAGAGAGGCAGAGGGAGGACTGTGCACAACCTGCATAGAAAACATAGCCACGGGGCTAGGTTCTAGGACTCAGACACAGAGGTTTAGCACCCTGGTATAAAATGACTGCAGGGATAAGGGCTTGAGCTTGGAATTGCTTCAAAGTGCAGACTCTTTACTCATGTTCGTAGGTGTCATGGAGACAGCTGCCCTTGAATGATAGCCTAACTTAGATGTATTTTTTTCCCCTCCTTCCTTCTGGAATCAGCTGTTGGAAATGCAGTTTCCATTTTACCCATATGACTTGTGCTAAAAGCCAAGATTTTCAAAAAAAGGACTCTAAAGTTACATCTTTATTTAGGCTCCTGACTGACTGACTGGGATTTTTCAAAAGTGCCCAGCACTTGACAGCCCCCACTGACTTCAAGGGGAGCTATTGGCTACTTGGTGCTCTTGAAAATCAGGCCATTTATTAGAAGCTTAACTTCGGGTTTCTGTTTTTGACAGTCTTGGCCATAAATGTTTAGATAGGCAGGATTCTGCACAAGACAGGGTGAGGGCAGATTCTGGTGGAGGAATAGTTAGGCGACTGGTATGGGGAGACTGCTGCCTCTTATGGCCAATATTGTCTCATTGTTTCCTTGTGCTCCCCACCTGTCTGAATCCACTGAGATTGCAAGTTCTTTGGGGCAGGACAATCGTTTTATGTTTTTACTATGCCCAGCACAATGGTGGAGGCTTATCGGTGCTACCGCAGGGCAAAGAATTAATAGTAACATCATTTGTCTTGGTTGTTCACTGAGCAGTCTGAGGTTTTACAGAGGGATCATCACATTTAAGAAACTCCAGAGAAAGTAGCAATCACTATTTATTTATATTTTTGATCTAGATAATCTTGAAAGCATCAGGCTTTCAGGTGCTGCTCTATCTGAAAGAACTCGCGAGTCAGTACCCTTGTCTGTGAATGTCTATGACCCCTATGACTTTAGGGTCAAGACTTGAATATACCATATAGTTCTAGAATACAATGAACTCTAAAATAGGTGCCAGTTACCCTTGAGGAGGCCTTACTGCAAGGCAGTGATTTATAATTTGGGAGCCTTTTGAGGTGCCATACAGCAATACAATCTAGTTATGTTTGGTTGTTAATAAACAGAACATCATGTAACCCTAAAGGGACTGCAAGCCAATCAGATGCAGACTAATCCAGCATGCTGTCAAGTTGGCTGGACCCGTGTTTATTACTTTATTCAAGACTTAAGTATGCTTCAATTGTGTTTCATTGTTGTTTAAAGATCCCTTAGAAGGATGTCATTTAGCTGGAGTGGTGCATCAACTCGCCCTCTATGCTAATATCTTGGGTGGTATCAACACTGCCAAACTTGAAAATAACAAATCTCGCTTTTGTAAAGGCTAGTAAATAGCTTGCTGATGCCAATGTGGAAGAAGCAGCAGGGGGTGTGTGTGGGGAGGGAGATCAGGAGAACTCAAGTATTAAGGGCTGGGGGTGGAAAGAATAATAGAGCTCAAAGAGTAATACAGCCCCTTGAATATTCCAGGTAAATATGCAGAGGACATTTTTGGAGAGCTGTTTACTCAGGCCAACACCTTTGCCGTTCGGGTGAGCTCTCTAGTCGAGAGGGTCGACCGCTTGCAAGTCAAGGTCACACAGCTGGATCCCAAAGAGGAAGAAGGTAATGGAGCGGAGCGCAGCAGTTGCAGACCAAGCAGGCTAAAGATCCCCATCAAACCAGCAGAGCTCATGGCCTTGAAATGAGTTTGAAGCTGTGTGCGCTAGAGACTCAGGTGTTTCCCCTTCCACTAACAGGGACTCTTTCCCCTACTGCCTTGAAAAACACTTTGCTAGTGACATGTGGGGTGGTTCCAAACCAGTCTGTTTCTGCTGGAGTTGGTCACTAGCAAGTCTCCATGTCCAGTGGCTGGCTATTCAGTGAATAGATTGGCAGCATGATTTTCACGCTGTGTTTACACTGAAATTTGAAACCACCTTAGCACCTTTCTTGAAAGCCATATTGAAACGGTTTCAGATCTCAGTGTAGACAGGGTTGGAGTTTCTTTACACTTCTCAAGAGTATTGTGGGGGAAAAAGGAACCTAACCATAGAAAGTGCTGAGCATGCTGAGAACTGTAACTGAAATCAAATGTGGCCACTTGGCCTTGTGTATCAATCACCTGGGTCGAACCGTCCTTCACTTTCTCTTTCCATCGCTTTCCTCCTTCTTAGTGTCCCTACAAGGCATTAATACAAGGAAGGCCTTCAAAAGCTCCACCACTCAGGACCAGAAGCTCTTTGACAGAGTCTCTCTCCCGGTGCCTGTCCTTGAAACATACGGCATCTGCAATACTCCACCACCTCTCAACATTCTCTCCCCTTACAGGTAATGCTGCAGCATCTCTTTAGCTCCTTTTTTCCCTTGTTGGGAACGTCTCCTCCACAGTTAGCTAAGAAAGGTCCTCACCCAAGGCCAGGGTCACAAACCACTTAATCAAGAAGCACTAGTCCCTAAGGGAAATGGAGTAACCTAACTAGAGTCCCTCGGGCATTCTCTGTTCTTTAGATGGATTATTTGTAGTTTTGCTTCTAGGGTTGCACAAATGAAGGTAGCTGAAAAATTACATAGTTATGTTATTGCTTTTGTGATGGTGCCTTAGGGAGACAAGTCTTGAATGGCACCGCATAACATTGCTAGGTGTTTTGTATATGAAGTATTTTCTCATGCTTCTCTGTGTGATCTCATGGCCACTTTCCAAGAGCCTTCTTGGAAACTGCAGGACATAAATTTGCATGTGGCATTGACCCAAATGGGTGCAGCAGACTCCTTTAGATTTTGAGCATTATCTGGTCTATTCCTGGTGTCAGGTGACTAACTCGGCTTAGATCCTGGCTGTTTAACCAGCATAAAGCCCTTCTCCGTAACGGTCTAGCCATGTTATGTCATCTTGTAGATCAGTGATATTTGGACTGAGGCTCGAGAGCCGCAATTTGTTTCCTACGGCTTTTTCCAGCACATGATATTGAAACACTGTGAGATTTAATTATTAACCAATCAGGATGTTTTTACTATGTTGTTAACCAACTGTAGTTGATAAAATAATAATACTTGGTCAGTCATTTTGCTGTGAGAATATTATATATAAAAACAACTAACTGTTTCCTCATCATACTGTTTAAATATGAATATATAGCACTATAGTAAATGAAACTATGAATTCACACAACTGTGGCTCTTTTGGGTAGCTCCTGAACCACTGAGGTCTGAGTGTCACTGCTGAAGATAGTTGTAGCGCAGGGGGTCGGAGTACGAATATTTTTTAGCCCACATCCGTAAATGTCTTTTGAACAGGTGAAAAGTAATTACAGATAGCTGGAGGCAGCTGTCTTCTGTGAGATGCGGCTGTACTGCAAAGTAGGAGGGTGTGCATGGGAATGCACGCTCCTGAGTTTCAAGGATGCTGCTGGTCTGACTTGGGGTTCCTGAAGTGGAGAATATTTTTCTGAAAAGACGGGTGGGTGGGTGGGGAGGGAAGGAACTTGCCGAAAAGTCCCAGTACATAATTGTGTAATATGTCTTGGAGGAAGTAGCAGGAGCCCAGTCTGGTGGGTGGGGGTGAGCAGGATGGAGATTATCGCTGAAAAGAACTCTGTTCAGCATTTGGAGGTGCATGCACTCAGGCCTGTATCCTTTGACGTTACTGTGGAGCAGGCTATCTGGAAAAGACAGATGGGGAGAGGAAGGATGGGAAGGGGCATGTGTGGAGAGAGAGAGAGAGAGAGGGTGTGTTTCACAAGAGGGTGCGGGGACAGACATCTGCAGCTGTCTCTGTAATTGTTAGAGTGGCTGCTCAGTGGAGTTCTTGCACCATACTTAAGGTACAGAAATCAAAACTATAGATCACCAAACCAGAGGAGAATCGTGGTGCAAGGCCTTGCAGGAGGAGTGGTCAGAGTTCCCCGGAGCCATGGCTCATCAGGCTGATGCGGTTAGGGCACATCAGTGTCCTAGCCAGTGGTACACAAGGGAGTGATGTGGCCAGCATCACATCTGACTGCCCTAACCCAATGCATCAGGTACCCTTTTGCAGCTGGGTGAACTGGAGATGGCCTTTGAGTGTGAGATCAAGTGAAAGACAAACCCGCAACCTTCAGAATTGTAATCAAGCGCTTTAACTATGCAGCCATGGCTAAGAAGCGGTGGTGACTTCAAATTAGGTGAGGTGTGGTGGTGGTTTTGAATGAGCGGGTGGAGTGGGTGGCTCCTCAAGGGCAGAGAGGCCTCTATTTGAAGGGGACGGAGAAAGAGTACAAAATGTTTGGCCTCTTGTTTCAGATCTATAGAAATTGACACCTGGTGAGTGTCTGAAATCTTTGGGCATCAGACAAGCACCTGACTGGCTCCTTGTGTGTGTTTCTATTCCAGGGATGATGGCAAAGAGGCACTCAAATTCTACACAGACCCTTCATACTTCTTTGACCTTTGGAAAGAGAAAATGCTCCAGGACACCAAGGATATCATGAAAGAAAAGCGGAAGCACAGGGTGAGAGGATGGGGCATCACTGCTGCATGCTAGCAAAGAAATAGTAGATAAGACAAGATAGGAGGAAAAGACAGAGACTCACAGGAGACAGTTTCTCTTCAAAATCCAAGTTGTCACTTTCACTTGGGTTCTTTAGAGGGGATATGGTCCAGTTTAAAATTATACTTTTAAAAAAAATTCCTTGTTGCCTGTTACTATTATCCTTGCTTATTAAGATGGAGAGATTTTAAAAATCTGTTCTTCTGAATTTCACACAGTTTGAATGGTGACATTAGTTCATTTTGTAGCTTTGTACCATCTGTTTCCTGGCGTTCGATGCATTAACACAGTAAGTGCTGTCTTTTGGGTGTCAAGGGCAACCTTAGACCCTCTTCAGTACTCTTGCAGTATCTCGCAGGCATCTCTGCTCAGTAGTCAAGCACCCTGTTTATTAACTTTGGTACGCTTTGATGTAACCGGAATATCATCACCAGTCCCTTTGAAGGAAACAAGGGATTAGGTTTAAAAATCCAGTTACACTTTAACATATGGAAGTGTTTAAGCCATGTAAAACTACAAAAACAGAAAAACCCCACCACCACACTGGCCCAATTGCTGCACTTGAGTGTCCTTTTAACATTAGTGAATTACAAGGCAAATTGCATTATAAAAGGATTCATTTACTATACCTGCAAGGTTTAGTTTGGGGAAATCTGACTTACATTTTAAGTGATTGTAACATCAGATCTCAAAGTAGATCATGACCTTCCAATCGGAGTATAAGAGAGAGTTTTGGCCTATTGGAATCCTTGGAATGGGGTTGGTTTTAGCCCAGTTTGTTGTGGGCAGGTTTCTGCCTAACAAAAACCCTACTTACCAGTTGCTATTAACTGGCTTCCTTTTGGAAGCCTCAACACAAAGACCAAAGATGCAATAAAGGCTTGTCGACATTGTAAGTTGCTGCGCAGTAATGTCCCATGTTGATATTGTGGCACTCCGGGACTTTCATTGCACTGTAGCAATTTCCACATGGGGCATTACTAGTTGGCAAGCTGGTGCGCTAGAGATGCACACCTTGGCTTGGTGCACAGTAATGTGCCGTTTAGGCAAGCCCTAGGCTTGGGAAACTGATCTGCCCTTCCACTCCAGAAAAGATCTTCCCTGGCCATAATTGCGGCACACTGGTTGGAGCACAGGGGGAGGGAGTTCATCCCTGTGCTACTACCTGTGCAGTAGCTGCTCTGTAGATAGAGGCCGTTAGTATCTCAGTCTGAGGGCTTGTCTAGATAAACAGTTAGTGCGCAGCAAGATGGGGTGTAAATCTACCTCACACGAACCTGCCCTGCACTAATGGTTCACATGAACATATAGTGCCCAGCTGGCTAGTTCAAGGTAGATTGATGCCCCATCTTGCCACACATTAACTGTTCATATAGACAAATCTGGATCCTTCCACCAGTACTAAATTCACTCTACTGCAGTCTCAAAGAATCCCAAGATTTTTGTAATCTCTTTAAATGTTATTTGGCCCTATCTCTACTCCTCCCCTCCCAGTGAGCTGAAATAAGGACAGACTAAACCCAAACAAGTTTGAAGTTCTAATGGGTCTTTCTTTCCTTTTCTTCTCTAGAAAGAGAAGAAGGATAATCCCAACCGAGGGAACGTGAATCCGCGGAAAATCAAAACCCGAAAAGAGGAGTGGGAGAAATTGAAAATGGGACAGGAGTTTGTTGAGTCAAAAGACAGACAAGGACCTGCTGGGTAAGTGAATCTAGCTATTTATTCAGCTCTCCGTGAAGGGGAAGCAGTCTGGCATTGTTGGTGGTAATGCAATTCACCCTGCTCTGCAGTTTCTCCAGATCTGCTGTGCAGTGTGGATCGATATCACCGCTAATCAGATTCTCTAAGGTAAATCTGTCTGTTGATTTAAAACTTGCAAAATAAATCAAGAATCTAAACAGTTTAAACAAGGTGACGCAAGTGGTCTTCAGAAACAAATCTTCTGCTCTCAGCTCCCTTATCCCACAGATGCAGAAATGTCATGGACTTAGTCCCTTTACCCCATCATCACTCATCCCTTTGCAGCTGGGTCACCAGTTTGTCTGGCCCAGAACAGTATTAGCAAGGGCCAGAAACAGTGCATTTGAGCATGGGGATGTGGTATAGAAGGAGTGCAGACTCCTGTGGGTTTGGAAGCATGCCACGAAGCTCTTCTGAGCGTGCTTCATAGGCATCAGGCTTGCCTGGGGTTCAGGGAGGGTTGTTCCCCACCACAAGAAATCAGCAGGTAAGGTGATGCTGACCTTTCTCTCCCAAGTTCTCACAGCAGCACTCAATGCGTTAGTGACATAATTTTAGTAGCCTTTGTCTCCTTGTAGTTATGGGCTGAATTAATATAGTAGCCTCTCCTGGTGAGGAAAGCCGGTGAGTAGGGCAGGCAGATGTTCCCAAAGCTGCTTTATGTTTCAGTTTCTTTTCACACAAAGAAAGGGCTCTCTTAACCTTTGGTGGTGGGGCACTGTTTCTATTACAGATTTTTCATAAGCCACGCTTCGTGGTTCAAAATTTAGGATTTTTCTCCTCCCATCCAAGTTTTTTCAGCTACCGATCTCTCTTCAGTGCCTTCTATTCAGGATTTAATTTAACTTTTGACACCAGTCTGGCGGGAAGCAAACTGAATTCCCAAAATGCGCTTCCCAATATGCTCTTTTCTTGCCATTTGTGGCTCTTTTCACTTAAGAAAATCTTTATTTTTAATCACACATTTTAGATTTAAAAATAAAACCTGCTTTTCTTTTAATAGCCGAGTCAGTTGACTTGAGGCCAGGCAGGAGGAATCTGACTGCACGACAGCAGCTTTTCCTTGCTTTCACTATTTCCACTACACATTCTCACATGCATTTTAGTTCGCTGTAGATTCTGATATGAGGCTTGAACAGTGTTTATTTTTGTTTCACTGCTTCGGGTGATCTTACTCTACTGTCAAACTTGGGGATGGCCCAAACAAAACACTGCATGTTTCAACTTTGGATACTTTGAACTTTGCTTATGACTGCATCCACAGCGTGCTAGGTGCTTTCCGGACATGCAGGAGGCGATAGCCTTTGCCCTAATGAGCACATGGTTACATTAGGACTTTTATGCTGCCATGGAGAGTATGCGATGTCAACGAGACCTGACAAGTCCGGTTTTTGCCCATAATCCAGCTTTAAGAGCAAGCTTTTACCAACCCTAAAACTAACAGAAATATTTGTTTTGTTTTAAAAAACACAAATATTCTCTTGCAGTGTTGGCAACCCACGCACTGAATTACTGTGCTGATGCGTAAAAACCTGAAAATAAACTTGTCTAGTTACTAACAATAAACCAAAGTGAGAATAACTAGTCAACTTTCATTGTCCAGACTGAGAGAGACAGAGAATAAACAGCCATAATGAGTGAAAGTGAATTTTAAATGTCTAAAAATCTAAACAATTTCTAGTCATCTAAAATGCTTCAAGAAACGTAGATCAGGAAACATTTTATGTACAAATACATGATTTGGAGCCACATGGTGTTCCTTTTAAATTAATGATTTCTATTACAGTAGCGTATAGAGTTTGCAAATTGTGACTAGGGGTCCATTATGCTGGGCTTTTAACAGAATATGAGACATTCCTGCTAGAAGAGCTTACAGTCTGACTTTTGGAGTGAGGCACTTCGGCACGATTCTAATAACTAGGCTATTTGTGATTGAGCAGCCTGTATGGCTGTATTCCTGTTTTTGTTTCCCTGACGCTCCGTGCTGGAGGTGCGGAGGAAATTGGGTATCGCTTTTCCATTGTTGTTTTTCATTTTAGATATCCCTCTAATATGGTGTATCAGAATGGCAGCATTGGCTCAGATGAGAGCATGGAAATGAACTACTATCCACCACCACCGCAGTCTGATTCTATCTCACCACCATCTCCATCCTACCCAGAGGACAACCTGCCTCCACCACCCTTGGATTTTAGGTAATCCTCCGGGACCCATTCGGCCACAGAGAAATAGTAGGTGGTGCAAAGTGATGGAGTTAGCTGGTCTAGTGAAACCACTAACATAAGTACAGTATTGAGACCTGAGTGAACCTGTCTGTCAGTAAAGTGTACAAAGCTTATGACCCTTCGTTAACATAAGTAAGAGTCATAGTGAGAGAACACCCATCAGTATAGAGTTTAAGGCTGGAAGGGACCACCAGATCATCTAGTCTTACCTTGTGTACAACACAGGCCACCAACACCCTCCAGCACCCCCACACACAATCCAATAACCAAAATTAAATCCCACAGGAGACTACACTCTTACATGCCACAGGCAAAGAATAGGAAGGACCAAGATGCACCAGTGCCCAAGGACCCCCCCCAAAGGCAGGGAATTGATTAAGTGAGATATACCAAATGATCCTGGCAGCGTGTGTGGGGAGGTCGCTGCAGAGGAAGGCAAAACCCCCCAAGGTCACTGCCAATCTGACCTGAGGGAAAATTCCTTCCCAGTCCCACATATGGTGATCAGTTAGACCCTAAGCATGTGAGTAAGAACCAGCCAACCAAGGACCTTGGAGCGAAAACGCTCACGACCACCTCAGAACCCTGGCCCTTCCTGTCCAACATCTCCTCTCTAGCCATGGCCGTATCTGATGCTTCAGAGGAAGGAGATTAAAAAACGCCCCAGAACATGTTTCGGAAGGGGAGGGGAATCCCTTTCTGAACACTGCAGGTGACTGGCTGAAACCCTGAACCATGAGCTTTTAGGAACATAAGACATAAACTGGAAGCGAGCTCCAGGGCTGTTAACCCTGCCCCCTACTATCACAAGCAACCCCATCAGACAATCACACTCTTAAATTTGTCCAGCTCTCTCTCAAAATTAATGCCCCAACCTTCCCATAATACCCTGCATAACAGGAGAGCATTATCCCACTTTTCTTACTCTGTGAATTCTCCACATGTATACTTACTATGCTGAAGCGCCCATCCTCGTAGAATCAGGGTTCCATTAGACAATCTTGGCCCAGTTTTGGGTGTCCAATTGATCTGTCTCCCTCTTCAAATACAAATGCTTGAGAGCATGTGGTCCTGCATCCCCAACAGCACTCTGCACAGAAACAGTCCCTGTTACTGGGTTCCTACGCTGTCACCACTTTCCCCTCTGATCTTTGCAAGTGCAAGGTGTAGGTGCTCTGAGACCTCATAGTTCGAGTTCTTGGGGTCCTAGCGTCTCCTACAAGGTCTAGAGCATCCTCATATCCCAGAGACATCAATGTTCTGCAGGATCAGGTCCATTACACACCAATTCCAGAATGGCCTGATATTGGCTCAAGTCACAGAGGTTTAACTAGAGTTTCTTTTAAATAGTAGGAACCAGAAAAGTGTGGGAAAAGTAAATATATAGAGGGAATAGGTGACTGACAAATGCTATACTACTAGCTTGACTAAAACGTATCAAAAGGCAACATAGCTTGTGAGTTTGAGTTTCAAATACAATCTGTCAGCCTGAGACAGGCACTCCATCCTGCAGCAGCTCTCTAGGTGACAGTGGAGATGGGTGATTCAGATAAAACTTGTCCTGGTTTATGCAGTTACTTAAAGGCATGGCTGCCCCCTGAATCTCTTATTTGAGAAAAAAGGTGGAGGTAAATCAGCCCTTCATTATAAAACGACCAATAGTCTCCATGGTGAATCAGGTGAACACCGTAGGGAGTTTTAGATTTGCTAGGTTTTGAGGCGAAAGCATTCCGTTTGCTAGCATTCAATGTAAGCTTCCTTGTACCAATATGTAAGCTAGTAACATAGCACTTTCTGGGCACTAGTGTTTCCTGCGAATGGAAAGTTTATTCAGCCATTTATGAATCCATATTTCCCTTCAGTATGTATTGGATCCCGTTACCTTTTTTTCCCTAGACCCTTGACAAGAGGTGACAAATCATCACCAGTGCTGCAGTAAAGAATCAGTGACTGGGTCTATACCAATATGTGTTAATAGCATACGAACTTGCATAGCACAGAAAACAAGAACTAACGGTTACCTCGATAGACATCCCTGCTTAGCAGCTGAATGGCTACAGAATGACTGGCGTTGCGCTAGAAGGTTCTGAGCTGAGAGGGCAGTCTGGCCTCTGGCAGAGAGAGATTTGGTGTTTGGCTCGTACAGTGTACTGTTACTGTGCTGGCTGCTGGGACGTCTGATAGCGTTTCTCTCCGCTGCAGTGTCAGCTGTCCGTTGTTCTGTTCTCCTAGCCAAGAGTAATGCAGCAGGATAGTCAGCACTAGGACCCTGGGGAATTTCAGTACAAACTGGGAGTTGGAGGTGATAGCTGGACAAAATCCTCTCTCGTTGCCCCAAAACTGAGTTTATATAATCTAATCTGAGCTCAAAGCTAATGGTATTCTTTCTCTTTCTGCCCCCACCCCAATATTACTCTTTTCTCCTGCAACAGCTACCCAGTAGATAACCAAAGAGGTTCTGGTTCTGGAGGACAAAAAAGATCCAGCCTGGTCAGTCCAAGCCATCCTCCACCAGCTCCTCCGGTTGGATCCCCATCCAGTGCCAGGCCTGGCTTTGCTCCACCTCCTGCTCCTCCCCCCCCACCACCAATGTCAGGAATTCCCCCGCCACCTCCTCCTGTAGGATTTCCCAATTCAGGGATGCCGTCGCCACCATCTCCATCCTCCTTCCCTCCTCACCCCGAGTTTTCTGCCCCTCCTCCGCCATCACCTCCAGCAGCAGAATACTTCGCTGTGCCTCCACCACCGTCACCTCAGCCAACAGATGGTGCGCCTCCCCCTCCTCCCCCTCCTCCCCCTCCTGGTCCCCCACCTGTGCCTTCCAGTGGCATGGATGGTGCACCAGCTCCACTTCTGCCTCCAGACTCCTCGGCCTCCAAGCCAAAATCTTCCTTGCCTCCTGTTACTGATGCCAGAAGTGACTTGCTTTCAGCTATCCGTCAAGGTAAGCCCTGGCTGTGATTTTTATGTATCCTCTTTCCCATAAGCCTAGTTATTGTCTCTTCTAAGGGAAGTTCCAGGGCCCGGGATCCATCCCATAGGCAGCACTGCTGCTGGCTTGCTCCTTGTGACACACACCTACTGTGGATGATCTAACCCAAAGAGAATCTCAGCACCCTGTTTCACCCCAATGAGGGTGCCCTCTAGTTTTAAACCTTTGCAGGTTGCCCCACAAGAATCAATGCAGCTCCCAAGCTGCAGTCAAACTGCCTTTAGAGCAGCAACACATAGCGCTTGGGCGGAGTGTGGGAAGCCAGCTCCTCTGGCTTCCTCCAGTCGCCCTTGCTCCAAACCTATCCAGGCTGGTCAGTGGTTTGACCTGTGTGCCCCCTTCTGTGCAGTCGTTGTGCCAGGCTGGCCCAGCGCAATCCAGGCATTGATCAGGCCCTGCCCAGGGCTATTCAGAGCACAGCATTGGAGCAACAGTTCTCTGTAGACCCCGTGAAATATCCAGCCGTTGAGTGACCACCTCTCTGCCTTCTTTCTCCTTGCCAGGCTTCCAGCTCCGCAAGGTGGAGGAACAGCGGGAACAGGAGAAGCGGGACGTTGGGGGCAATGACGTGGCAACGATCCTCTCTCGCCGCATCGCTGTGGAATACAGCGACTCCGAGGATGATTCTTCGGAGTTTGGCGACGACTGGTCTGATTAACCATGGTCCTGTTCCCCAGGCTCCTCCTCGCTAGCCTGACCCCTTTCTTAAAGAGCCAAGTACTTCCTAGGTTGCCAAAGCCTTTTAGCTTTTCCTGTCTCCTCCAGTAACCGAAGATGTACCAAGGGGTTTCAGCAAATCACCATTGGCTTTGGCAAGACTTGCACTCGCCTTTCCAAAAGGTCTCCTGCGAGATGCTGTGGGTTGCAATGTTGTTTTCCAGCAGGAGGGGGAGTGGTGCTTGCTCATTAAAGGAACCGTAAACCACCAGATTTGCAATGCCACAGAACAAAGCAAGGTTAAAGATCCTTTGGGATGTCTGTTTTTTTTTTTTTTAAAGTTAAAAATCAGTGACCCTATTGCAGCCAAAAGGCTCTTCAGAAGGGCCTTTTAAGCTGGTTTTCTTACTGCAGCAGCATATAGGATATAGTCGATATAACTCTCTCTTCCTCTCCAGTTAATATTGGGAGTAGTGCTAGAAAATGGGCTTAAAATGGCTCTTCTAGTGCATCCCATTATTAAATAACCCTTTGAACAATCCATTTTTTTTTTTTTTGGTGATGGAAGCATCATTTTTCCACCATTTCAAAACTAACCTGCCTAAAAAGCTCTCTCAAGCTGTGGGATTGCAGGGTGCACTACATGGAAACCTGGGGGTTAGGTTTTCTTTAAAAGCTGCCTCTACATCCTCCAATAGCCTGGGTTGTGCCTCCACCACTGCTGAAGGAGGCTGAACTAAGAGACACAGCCTTAGCAAAACGCTAACCTGGCTGGCTGCGCACTCCGGGGGTGCAAGGGCATTACCAAGTCAGGAAGTTTCCCTGCTGCTACTGGTGTGCTGTGGGAAGTAAGCAGTGACAGCTGGGGCTTGCTAGGTTCTGCTGTGCTGGGAAGGTTTTCATCTGTTACCTAGTGAGCTCTGCAGTGTGTCTAGAGCAGGAGATGTAACCAGCGGTATTGGGTGGGAAGAGGCGAGCTCTGAGCACCAAATAGGCCTCAGGCCCATTTGGCATTCAGTGTGTCTACAATTCACTTACCAGCCAGGGCAAGGAGGCGAAGCATCAGGGTCTCATTTGGCCTATTCAGGGCAGCACTTTGGTCAGTTTGAATACAGGTGCTTTTCATTGAGGTTGATGGTGCACTTTATGCAGGGAATTGAGCAGCAGAAAATGCCAGTATTTAGCCTATGCTGCTGTCTCCTATCCTGGGGGAGAGGGTTACATGTTGCAGGGTCTCTCTGTGGACTGAGTCAGCCATCGGTAACATTACATCTAGCCCATATTAGTGGTTTTCCACTACTTCACATCCATAGTCCAGTAGTTAATTCTCAGAAAAGGTTGTATTATCTCCTTTACCAGATAAACTTACAAATTCCTGATATGCTCCCAGAGATGCATTACAGGTAGGGGTGGAAATGGGGATTTTAGATTAGCTAACTTAGGTTTTATTGTTTTTATTACCTTTTAAAGTTGAGTGCAAGCACCTCCAACAGGATAGATACAAAGACCTCTGTGTAGCAGGTGCTTGTTTAATATCTTATCTGGGCTTGACTGTCCAAGTCTCCGTCAGTGTGACATAAAAGAACAATTCCTAAGTTTTTCACAAAGATCACAGCCCATGTGATTCATGGATCCAACTATGGGGGGAGGGACAATGCAGCTCTGCCTTTACTTTTCTAAAGTATTTTGCCAACATGTGCCTCTCCTTCCCTTCCCTCTATGACTTGCCTTATTACTGCTTTTGTGTATCAAAACAAAGATTTCACTAATCCATGGGACACCAGATACAGCCAGAGGTTGCCATATTGCCAGAAAAAAAACCCTCTTGGGTTTGTTTTCTTAGTGTTTAAATTCTCACTTTTCTGGATTCTTGCTATTTTCTTGAATATCTTTCCCTTTTTTAACGTTTGAAAGAGAGAATAAATGAAGTGGCCTAGATCTTAGGTTTCTCTAGAGGCTGGGGACCACGTTTTTGGGTGCAGGTGTTGTCATGTTCCAGTTTGACCGTAAAGCACCAGTGAGGTTAATTTATTAAATCTCTGCATTGCTATATTTGGCAGCAAGCCAAGTGGGTAAGGTAGACTCCTAAGAGGGCATAGGGCTGGTCTTCATTATGGGGAGATTGATGCTGCTGCAGTCGATGCAGCAGGGGTTGATTTAGCGGGTCTAGTGAAGACCATAAAGACGCTAAATCGACGGCAGAGCACTCTCCAGTCGACCCTGGTACTCCAGGTATCCGAGAAGAGTAAGGGAAGTTGACCGGAGAGCGTCTCCTGTCGCTGCAGCACAGTGAAGACACCAGGGTAAGTTGACCTAAGCTATGTCGACCTAAGCTTCGTTATTCACATAGCTGGAGTAGCGTAACTTAGGTCGACTTACCCCCCGTAGTGAAGACAAGCCCATAGGCAGTGAAACTGACACTACTTTCTGATGGGACAAGAACATGTCAGCAATGTTAGTTCCAGTCCTCCAGCGCCAGTAAGCCATAATGCACTCCAGGGCAGTGGAAATTAGGAACACAAAAATGCCAAACTTGGGTTCTTTTTAAATTGCTTTGGCTCCACCTGGCCCCATTTCATGAAGGGGAAGCTAATACTCCTTTCATTCAAAGCTTTGAAAGGTGTGCTATCCCTTGTAACCTTAAATGGACAATCCATCTGTGTGCAAGCCACCATTTGGATTGTGGAGAAAGGGTTGGTGCCAGATGGTTCTGTGACCAGTCTCCTGGCTCTGCCCAGTGTTCTTAACATCTATGCAATAAAGCCTGTCCCTTTGTCCTGGGTGGCCATAAAGAAGCAATGCCCACTTATGCTGATCAGCGATCCCATCAATAGAAGGAACCATTTTTTCTTTATTCAAGTCTAGTTTAAAAACAATTCTGCTTTTAAAGTCATTGGGGTCCTCAGGAGTGGATCTAAAACATCGGTCCTCAACCTGGGGGGGGATAGTGGGAGGGGAAGAAAATAGGTGCCAAGAACAACCTCTCTGCAAGATGGTTGTACCCAAATGGCTCTAACTGTAGGGCTGCGACCCATTCATGCAAGGGACACGTGCTTGGCTGAACAGCCTCCTGGCCACTTTGTTGGTTTAGCGTGGTCTTAGCTTATTTAGTATGACCATAGGTACATTCCAAACAGCACAGTGGAGGGAGCTGCCAGTGTTTAACAAATCTGGGGATGAGAATAGGAGTCTGCTTTTTTTTTTTTTTTTTAATAGGTGTTCAGGCACGCCTTTGTATGTCTGTCCAGTCTAACCCAGGTTACGGGTTATGCAAATCCAGTGCAGCCATCTAGCCAGTGCTTATATTGGGAGTCATTTGCCATTGGATCTGCTTACTCACGGTGTCACTTCACAGAGCATGTTTGAACAGGTCGGGTTGTCTTTCCTTTCTGATCCTGGTTTAAGTATTCTCTCTCTCTTCTCAGCTGCAGTGCCTGGCTGCTTCTCTCAGCATTCTCCCCTCCCCCCCACACACACTTGCACATAGGGTATGCCTACTACAGCTTTCCAGGGCTCAGCCTGGGGGCTCATCTGCAGTCAGTGACCTTCACTGGTTCTCCTCTCCTTATCAGTCACAGTGCAGCAGATCAGATCCAGGGAAGAGGCTCTAGAAAGCCCCAAATGGCCAAGAAACTGTAAAGTATAACTTCATGAGAGAGAGAATTGCAGTCCACGGACTTCTTAAATATGCCTGCTTTAAAAGTACGTGTCCTGGATGGGTCAAGCCCATCTCATACCTACCCTGGGTCAGGTTTTCTGTCTCTCTCTTGTTCTTTTACAAAGCCTTGAAGTGGGATGTGGATCAGATTTTATTACTGTATTAACGTTATTCCTTTTGATTCATTTTAGAAACTAACCAATTTTTTTTCCTGTCTAGAATGATGTAGAACTAGAAAAGCCATAATGCTTCTGAAGTGCCTTATTTGCTATATGATATAAATATATTTATAAGAGTAATTATTCCATTTGTAACCTGGGGGTCAACTCTGTGCAAAGGTTGTGTTGGTGGGGAAGAGATGCACCATGTCTTATAAGGAGCCAAATGAGTCTTGCGGTGTCAAAGGAAAAGGGGTGCGGGAAAGGATTCTCTGGGTTGTGAGCAGTGGGGTTACGCCCTTTCAGACCAAAGGAACGCAGAGAAGTATCAAAAACTAAACCCTGTTAAAGTCTCACCAGCAAAACACTGTATGTCTTTGGCACCGAGGTTAACAACTTGTTTTACCCCACAGAGTGAACATTGACAGCCAGATTCTGTTTTGTTACGCCAGTGTAAACCAGGAGTAACACCACTGGCTTCAGTGGAGTCGTTCTGCCTTTACACCTATGTATCTGAATTCAGAATCTGGCCTTCTCTGTTTTTCCTAGTAGTGCCTGTTTTCTATTTTCCTGTCAGGTGCTGTTTAGCCAAGATTTCATACTGCTTTTTTTATAGTCTCTTCTCCTCCCCTCTCCCCCGATGAAGATCCTTATTTGCAATTTTTGTAATGTACATGTAAAAATCTTCCTTTTTTAAAAATGTAAACTTTAAGAAAAATCTTGATAAAACCTTTCTATCCAATCAACACCTGTGTTCATGTCACTTTGGAGTCCGGGGCTAACAGGTTGGGAATGATGCCTCTGGGTGATAGAGGGTAAAGATCCGACCCTTCCGTTATGGCCTTGAGGATGGTGGTCCCATGAGAGATTGGTTTTGAGAAGCTCGTATTGTGACTGTTTGAGAGGACTTGGGAGTTACCAACAAACTGGCAAAACCAAACTGTGTGACTATGATTGCCACCAATACCCAGCTGCCACGACTCGTTTATCTTTACCTAGAAGTTCCCCAGCCCAGGAATAGAACAGGAGTATCAGAACAGGATTATGGGTGATGCCATGTTAACGCCTCATGTCTGTATAGCCAAAGTGTCCTGCGATGTGTCCCTTTAAGGCCATTGTATTGTAACCTGAGGAGCCCAGCAGTGCTGGAGCTTTGAGTCTGGAGCCAACTGTGTGAGCTGTGTTAATAAGAGCATTAAATCTGTCTCTGGGTTTACCATCACAAGAGTGTACAGATTCCAGAGCGCTTTGCAAACACTATACGTGCAGAAATCTCTTCCTCCTCCACTGAAATGCAGCCACCTCTGGGGTGGAAAAGTACCATCTCTTCAGCCAACTAGTGCTGCCATGCTGCATAAGTGTCAGGAAGGGAAATGGCATCCAGGGAGTCAGGCAAACCTCTGCACAGACCTAGAGGAATCTGGCATTTCTCGCAAGAGCGGAGTTACACAGGGTTTGCTTTATTTTAAAAGCTGCTGAAAAGGCCCACTTACAATAAACTGCGTGATGCACAATTTAGCTAGCATGGATGGAGCACTTGCAGCCTAGCCTCGTTGTGTTTGGGATGCTCTCTCATGGACTGTCTTGCAAACGACTTGCTGAGTAAGCCTATTGGATGAATGTTTATTGCAGATTGCGTGGGAGCAAAGAAAGCCTGTCTCTCAAACACTGTCCCACTTCTACCACAAACTTCAGGCCTGAATTGCTAGTATGTAGATTTTCCTATCGACTTCTGTGTTCACACGCATGTGCTGCAGCATTGTGCCTTTTTCACGCTTTGCGGCTGATACAGTCCCCGCTGCAAACCCTTGGAAGACTAATTTGTGGGTTATTCCTGCCAGCTCCAAAATGAGCTTCCGGCACAGCTACTGCCGAGCTGCTTGTGAGAGACTCGAAGGGTTGGGAGAAAGAGGGAAGGGTTGTTTACGATTGGCCCCTACATCCCAAGCCTGCTAGGCACTGGTTAGCGGAAGAGCCCATCTTGGACATAAAAGGTGCAGTCTTAGCTCTGCCAGCTTGTCCTAGAACTGGAATCTCAATGTGCCTCTGGTTTGTCATTAGCCGCCAAGCCAGAGTTAATGTGGTGCTCCTGTTTTCAAGGAGAGCCTGACATACAAACATTTCATATTCTTGCAGTTACTAATCCCTTCCGAGTTAGCTTTTCATTTTCAAAAGACTGCTGACCTGCAAACTCGCTGCTAGCTGCAGTCTCCCCAATCAGTACCAAAAAAATGTGTACAACCCTGATCAGTGGAAAGCTCCTTAGACCAGATTCTCCTCCCTATGGATCCCATCCTCTACCGTCCTTGTAGTTGCTGTCCATGCTACCTGGAAGGCTGTGTCATTCCTGAACTGGGACAGCCTGGCTGCAAGGAGAGGAGTCTTGCAAGCTGGATTAGACCCTGTGTATGTGGGAGGAGACGGGATGATTTGTCGTGTGTGGAGTGGGCAGTTCTGGGCAGCTGGCTCGTCAGTCTAGGGCCAGTCCTGGTTGCGTCATGCAAGGCTGCAGCAGAGGCTACACAGGCGCGATTGAAATCGGAAGGACGTGCCCCTGCCCTCCAGGAAAACTGCCACCATTTTTTTTTATTTTTGCCAAGCGGTGCAATCAAAATGATCTCTCACCAGTTGCCCCCCCATGCTGCAGGTTCAGTTCAGCCTCCCTGCAACCAGGACCTGAGCAGTAAAGGACATAGCGACAAGGTTAATTGGGCACGGGTGCTTTGCATTTCAAAGTTCTCCTTTCCGTTAGCAGTGACTTCCTGAGGAGGAATTGCTCGCTGAGGCAGCTGTGAGGGTCTCTTGGGTCTGCCTGTGCCTTGCAACTCTGGCCTTGTCCAAAGCATTTGATGTGTGTACGTCTCTCTTTCCATGGAGTTCAGTGCTAAAGCGCAGCCGGCTGGGATGCTGCTTCACAGGAGCCCTGGTCTCCAAAGACCCATTTAATTTTCTCCTTCAAGGTGGTGTTAGCAGCACCAAGAAGATGCTCCCGGCTGCCTTGGACAAGTGGGATGTCGGTCCTCTCCACCGCTGACGTCATGTTCTTTCCCTTAATTCCCCCTCTGGGACCAAGGCAAGAGCAGGCACTGCCAGCTCCGATCAGTGTTAACAGCCTGCTCTCCCAATGTGTGGCAGAGCAGAGTGCTGCCAATGTCACCCCCTTTCCAAGGCCAGATTCATTATTTAAGCATCCAGGGGCGGTGGGAGAGAAGTGGAGGGGGAGGATTATCTTCTTCTGCATGCGTAGTCTGTCCAAAGCACCCATTTCCTTCTCCCTGCGATCTGGGTGTGCCAGGAATGCGGGATCAGCCCTTAGCAATGGCTGGCTTCTTTTTGCTGTTGCCTATGCAGGCGGGTGGGGAAAGGCAATAAGCTCGTGAGCTGTGTATGGCTTTATCTGTAACTCTTCCATCTGCTCGCAGCAGTGCACAAATAACTACAGGGTGCCTGAGGAATTAGGTATTTGGCGCTAGCGCTTCTGCAGTCTGGCAGCACAGCCGCTCTGCGCAGGGCTCAGACGCTTTAACAAAGGCCAACTCCTGCATGGGGAGGGCTCCAGGCAGCAGTTGTCAAGCTCATTTTGTGGAGAGGGCCAAGTCACACTTTTAATTGCGGACTGTGGGCCAGGGCCATGCAAATTCAGCAAGCCCACACCTCTATAATGGCAGCAGCTCTCCCACTGCAACCGGCAGGAGGTTGGTATTGCAGCTGGAGTGTAGAACAAGACCCACGGGTGGTACTAGAGAGCTGTTCTTTCAGCAGGGCTGCTGTTGGCTTCAGTGGGGAGCTGTGGGTTCTCTGCACCTCTGAAACCAGGCCCCAGATTTGTAGCTAGCATCTCATTCAGCATCACTGCCATTTTTTATTTTTGCGATCTCTGTTAAAGGACCACACCACTGTCTCTGCCCTTTGTTTATCTAGCGGTGTGGGTGCAGTCACCAGATTTGTGGGCACAATTGTGGTAAGTGTTCAAGTGGAGTGCATAATTGTAACCTATGTTTGAAAATCCAGTGTGCTTAAAGCACTATCATTAGGCTTGAGAGTCAACATCCCATTGAGATGAATCGAAGTATTTCACATTTCTGAGCTACTGGTTCTGGCTGAAAGCTTCTAAGGATGAGTGCGAATTTGCTGTGTGTCAGTTTAAGCTTTGTTCTCATGTGGAAGGCTTTCTTCACAACACTTATAACCCGCAGCAGCAGCAGTGTCACTCAAACCATCCTGCTGACCCCACCCCCTTCAGGTGTCGGTAATATGCTGGCAGCTGGGGGATGCCTTTTGCTCATCTCCTGCACACCCAGCTCTGCCTTCTTAGGAAGCTAGACCCAGCAAACCATGCCTAGTCTTTCAGCTCTAGGTTGCTAATTCAGATCTCACTCAGACTAGTAATGAGAGCCATTCAAGTGTCCTATGTGATATGAGCCTGTAGTGGGTGAGTTCATGTCTCAAACGAGCAGCGCCGTCGGCAGCCATGGAAGAGCCAAGGATTGAACGGGGACATGGAGAATGCCCATTGCGCTTGACCACGAAAGCTGCCCCTCCAGGAGAGGGTAGAGGTACATTGATTCGGGTGGCCAGTATGGCTCGTACTCAAGGACTCTTCACCAGAGTTTAGGGCACTTGGGGGTGGAGGTAATTAAATACAGGGAAGGGGGGAGGGTTTGTGTGCATGTGTGGACACAAAACTCACTTCCTCGTGGTCCAGATTGGAGTGCTCCTTCTCCAGGCCTGTTTCATGTCAGGAGCAGCTCAGCTCCTGGGCACAGCAAAACCCAGCTTCAGGAGCGTCTGGGCACAATGAATCTGCAGCAGACAGGACGAAGAGGTGTAAGCATGGCTGACAACCTCCTCCATAAAGGAGGAGAAGCATGGAAAACCCTTTGCCCATTTTCCTGCGCTGGGCTTTAAGATGGTGAGGATAGTCATTGGGTTGCTAGGGGAAGGCTCTCGCCAAGAAAAGAACCATTTCTCCATGGTTACTTTCAAATGATGTAATCTGCAGCCCTGCCCCTGGTGTTTGCTCCCTAAAAACACAGTGAGTGGAGAGCAGTAAATTCTAGCCCTGTACCTTTGGGTGCGTCTACACTGCAGAGAAAGGGGTGTTCTTAGCTCTGGTTAGCTGTTTGAGTTCAAGCTTATAGGGGTGTGTCTACGTTGCAGCTGGGAGCAAGTCTCCCAGCCTGGGTAGACAGACTCGCATTAGCAGGGCTTACGGTAGCATGCCAAAACGAGCAATATGAACGTTCTGCCTTGGGCGGGAGCTAGGCCAACCCCTTAGGCTCGAAAGCCCAAGTTCCAACCCATACCCTAGGGGAATCGGGGGTTGAATTCCAGCTGCTAACCCAAGTTAAAAGCCGAGTTGACGTATCTTCACTGATGTTTTAACCCGAGTTAACTAATGTAAGAACATAAGAATGGCTGTACTGGGTCAGACCAAAGGTCCATCCAGCCCAGTATCCTGTCAACCGCCAGTGGCCAAATCCAGGTGCCCCAGAGGGAGTGAACCTAACAGGTAATGATCTAGTGATCTCTCTCCTGCCATCCATCTCCACCCTCTGACAAACAGAGGCTGGGGACATCATTCCTTACCCATCCTGGCTAATAGCCATTAATGGAGTTAACCTCCATGAATTTATCCAGTTCTCTTTTAAACCCTGTTAGTCCTAGCCTTCACAACCTCCTCAGGCAAGGAGTTCCACAGGTTGACTGTGCGCTGTGCGAAGAAGAACTTCCTTTTATTTGTTTTAAACCTGCTGCTTATTAATTTCATTTGGTGGCCCCTAGTTCTTGTATTATGGGAACAAGTAAATAACTTTTCCTTATTCACTTTCTCCACACCACTCATGATTTTATATACCTCTATCATATCCCCCCTTAGTCTCCTCTTTTCCAAGCTGAAAAGTCCTAGTGCCTCTTTAATCTCTCCTCATATGGGACCCATTCCAAACCCCTGATCGTTTTAGTTGCCCTTCTCTGAACCTTGTCTAATGCCAGTATATCTTTTTTGAGATGAGACCACATCTGTACACAGTATTCAAGATGTGGGCGTACCATGGATTTATATAAGGGCAATAAGATTTTCTCCGTCTTATTCTCTATCCCTTTTTTAATGATTCCTAACATCCTGTTTGCTTTTTTGACTGCCGCTGCGTGGACGTCTTCAGAGAGCTATCCACGGTGACTCTAAGATCTCTTTCCTGAATAGTTGTAGCTAAATTAGCGTGTGGGTTACCCACCCATTCAAGGTGTCGTATTGGACTCAGGAAGTCCGGGGTCGGGGCAAACATGAAGTTGGGCAGAGACGCTCCACTGATGCAGCAAAGATAATAGCTCGGCTGCTAAAAGAACCAGGATCGCCCTCTCCCTCCCCCCAGCCCCTTCAGGAATGGCTTTCGCAGAGCCCTGAGGGTCAGGGGAGAACTGGGAATACACCTTGGAAGTTTCCCTCACTTTAGATCCAGTTCTGCTCCCATCCCACGTGAAGCTGGTGAAGGAAAAAGCCGCGTACCGCTAACAAAGAAGCAGAGGAAAGACCATGGTCTGCCAGTTCCTGAATTTTCACAAGGGCTCAGCCCACCTGCTCTGAGCAGATAATCCTGCTCCCGAGGAAAGCGAGTGAACCGTGCCAACCTGGCCTCTCCCCTGGGTAACCAGTTCAGAACCCTGCAGCTGCTGTCTTGTTCATACAAAGCCAGGAACTCTGCAGTGTTTTCCGCTGCCTACGACGAGTCTCTTGTTTGCCTGAGGTACGTTTGGCTGAGAACCTCATCCCTAGCAGTGGAGAGTGGAGTGCTGGACTAACCTTTTCCATGGCCCTGGGCAGAGCCTATAAATACTGGCCTCTCCTGCTCCAGGTAAGGACAGGATATGGAAAACAAGCTGTCTTTATCCCCCCCAGGCCTTCAAGGCTGTCTAGAGAATTGGCACTGATTTGGGCAGGCAGGCAGAACGCCAAGCCTATGGAAGGGTGCACTGGGCGCTGCCCAAGTGATTGGAGAGCAGTCAGGGGGCTGTAGTAAAACGTGTGCCCAAGTCGTAGCAAAATGACTAGGGGATACACACAATGACCCATCAGTCGTGGATCCGTTTTCTTCATTGCTGCTGGTTCCTTGTTTGCCGATCCCAGGGTGCAGCCAGTCTGGCCCACCAGTCCAATCCGCCACTGAGACCCTTCCAGGGAGCTTCCCCTAAGCAACATCTAGAAATCATACAAGCCCCAACACTGGTGGTTTAACCCAAAACAGTTGCACTCGCGATGTTGTTTACTTAGTGTGTTTTTATTTTCACCTACAGATTCTGATCCCTTTCCCTTGAAAGGGAACAAGCTTGTCTCTGACGGGAAGGTGTTTGTGTAATCCAGCCCTGTACTGCATGCTCTGTGAGCTGAAGGACTGGAGCAGTGCCTGGAACTACTGTGGAATTGCTTCTGGTTTGTGTCCTGTGAAAGCAAACATCAGGGGGGGGGGGGGGGGGGGGTCTGGGCATCTGCTACTTCCCTGCACCAAGCTTGGTCTGATTTTCAGTTTAGGAGGGAAAGGAATGCAGCTTCAGGTAAGAATCACCTGACCCTGTAGGTCTCTCAGCTTCCAAGTGGGAGCAGTTGGGAGCTCACTAGTGCAAAACCAGGGTGACCGGGGGGCATTTCTGACTAGTTTAACAGTGACCTAATGGTATGGAGGACACAGATATTTATTATAGCACCATTAATGCCCATAGGCCTTTGCCAAACAACTAAGATGGCCAAGTGTTGCCTGTTCTACCTGATTTTCACAAGTGCTGAGCACCTGCCACTCCTAACAACTTCAACAACTAGCATTCCTGGAACAAAATAGGTTGCTAAGTATTTGGGAGTTTCGCCGTGCGATTTGGGGTCCCGTATTCTAGCCCCAGTGGAAGCTTGGAGTATACTTTAGTCCACTGTGCTCTCTAGGGATGAAAAACTATTGACGCTGATGTGAGGCAGCAGCCAGCTGCCGTGGGACTGACGGAACAGGAAATTAGACGGGAATCAGCCTGGGAGCATATTGGAAATGCACGAAGAGGAGGTGAGGGAGAGTGGACAGGGATTCCTGGGGTCCTCAGTCAGAGGTGAAATTGCTAAGCAAGCTTCAGGCAGCAATCCTTTTTTTGCCAGGGGTTAGGTCATAGGCTCGGTTGGGCACCTGATGGTATGTACACAGAGTTAGGGAGGCTGACAGTCTCCTTTGATCTTGATGGGAATTTGGGATTGTCTCTGCCCTTCTGGAAAATGGGGAAGATTGGGTATAAAATGGGGGGGGGGGGAAGAGAGATACCTATCTCATAGAACTGGAAGGGACCCTGAAAGGTCATTGAGTCCAGCCCCCTGCCTTCACTAGCAGGACCAAGTACTGATTTTTGCCCCAGATCCCTAAGTGACCCCCTCAAGGATTGAGCTCACAACCCTGGGTTTAGCAGGCCAATGCTCAAACCACTGAGCTATCCCTCCCCAAGGAGTGGGAGCTAAACGTGGCTCTGGTTTGAGGCTCACAAATGTGGGTGCATTGGGTTTGGGATGAGTTTCATTTTCTGGATGTCTGAAAGCAGCAACACACCGAACTGCTAATGAATGCGTGAGAGCTAGCAGCCCTAGCCGGCTTCCTTTATAGGAGGTCAGGCTGGATGATCAGAGTGGTCGCTTCTGGCCTTATCATGGTCGTGGAACTCAGGAGACCCAAGTTTTGTTCCTGGTTCTGCCACTGACCCTGCTGTGTGACCTTGGGCAAGTCCCTTTCCCTATCTGGGGCCCTGTTTCCCCTCCCTCCCTCAGTCTGCTTAGGTCTGTTTCGGTTGTCAGCTCTTCGGGGCAAGGACTCTCTCCCTGTGTGTCTGTGCAGCATCCAGCACAATGGGGCCCGGATCTTGCTTGGGACCTCCAGGCATGACTGTAATACAGATGATAACATTCTGTTTCTGCAAGAACACTTTGCATCCAGGCGTCGTAGGGCACAGCCCTCTTTGTGGAGGGGGAGGAGATGCTGAAGGCAGGATGGTGTGTGCCCAGTGGAAATGTGTTCCAGAGTATTTCTCTTTAAATTTCAGTGAAACTTTTTTTAAAGAATTAAACACTTCTCTGGGGTGCTGGAAAGCAAACTCAATAATCTTGCATTAGGTCTGAAGCTCTGGAGTGTGAAACTGATCCAAACAAAGAGAAACTGACCAGCATTTCCACACTGAGGGGGAAAGTAGGGAAGTAGGGAGACCTGCTGTTGCATCTTTTCTTAATCAGTCTAATGGTTTTTATTTGGGGGGGGGGGCAAACCTGGAACCCTAGATCAGAACCTCTTTGAATTTCAGGAGTGGGATCCAGATCCACATCTTCAAGTCTAATTCCTCCCAATGGATTGGGTTGCACATTGGATCTGAAATCACATGGGGACAAATGGGTCCCCATTCCGGTTCATTCCAAGTTGGCAGAAATGTCACAAGAACAGCTACTTTGATGGAGACGTAAGCCATTTAGGGCTGAAATCTCATGAGAACAACCTGCAAGGTTTGTGTGTTATTGAATCCATCCTGATTCGTCCTCTAACCCAAACGTTAGCCTAAACTGGATCAAAATCCAAACTGCTGCATGCTAGTTTTTATGAAATGTATTGCAACAAATTTTTAGCCATCTAAGAACTTCACGCTAGTCCCTGTGCTGCACACCATAGCCACAAAGGACCCCATGCTGTGAACTTCCAACACCACAATGCCACCCCTCCCACATATTGAATTTAAAAGAGAATCTCTCCATCCGATGTTAGCAGTGTAGGGCCTATGACATGCCGTGTAGCAGTTCGGATTCCATTCAGAAGAGAGTGGTGTTACGTGATCTGCACTCCTTCCCCCAGCCTCCTGAACAGTTTCTGCAGAGAGATCAGGGACTGCATGGGCCGGGACTAAATACCTTCTCATTCCCAAAACTGGGCCCTCCTACTAAGGGGAATAAATGCGCTAGACCTGTCCTCTAGCTATCAAGAAAGCTTTGGTCTTCAGGGCTGCCCCTCTGGCTCCTTTCATCAGCTCTGTATTGACTTAGCGTCTGCTGTTCTCGGGCTTCCAGCATGGGATCATGCTTCTGACTCTCTCTGGAACCTGCGCTCACACCAAGGCCAGCAAGAGGAAGGAAACCATGTTTCCTTTAAAATAAATATGTCATCTGGGGCTGACCCTGTGTGGGCCTGACATCCACTGGGGTCAGTGTTCTCAGCACCGGTCTTCAGTTTGCAGCCCCTTTTCCCTTCCCTCCTTCCTTCCCAGTGAACAGCTCCAGCACAGTGCATTGTGGGAGCTGTAGTACGAAGGCAGCTGCTGATTTCCCTCATTCCAAGGGGGTGTCAGGCCTGTGACTTTCTCCTGGCTCTTCGCTCTCTCATGACAGTTGCTGAGGGTTGCAGCATTCGTGTGCGAGGCATAATGCATGTAAAGACCAATGATTGATTTGCGGCTGCGATGAGACCCAGGCGGGGAGGACAAAGATGAGGTGCCCAGAGAGAACAATGTTCCTTTCCCTCCCTCTGTGCCACCATTCCCGCCCGTTGTGCTTTATAGCCTGGAGTCATTTCCAGCGCTAGCTGCATTTAGATTGCCGGAGCCATTCCTGTTAAGGAAATAAACCCAAACGACCACAGTTGGGGAACCGCTTTTCTTTCCCAGGCTTCAGCCCCCGCAATCGGTTTCCCTGCAGCGATTTGAAACAGAAGAGTCCCTTGTATTAGAATATAGGAGCTGGGCAGCTGGAGCACTGATCTACTGAATTTAGAGCACATCTGAAACTCACCGGCCCGCTGTACTACAGCCAAAAAACCCCTAGGAACGTTATTGCACGTGTAGGTACTAACATGGCGTCGTAGTTGAACACCTTGTGCTCTTCAACGTGTTTATTCTCACAGCCCCTCTCGGAGGCCGGGCAGGGCTATTGTGTCCCCAACTTACAGCGGGGGATTTGAGACGCAGGGAGACTCTGTCTTGCCACGGGCCACACAAACGGCCTGTGGTGAAACGAGGAACTGAACCTGGGTTTCCCAAGTCTTGGGCCAGTGCGTCAGCCATTCTAGGAACAGCCCCCCCTTCCTTTGCTTTGCTACTCTGGCTCCCAGGAGTTTCATCCTGGGTCCCCCGGAGGGCAGCCATCTCCATGGGTCACAGATGGAGAGGTAGCCTGGTCCTAGATGATGAGAGCTTTGAAGATTAGAACAAGGACTCTGCATTGGACCCAGACACCCCTGAATAGCCTCCTCCCTAACTGAATAAAAGCCACCTACGCTAGGAAGAACTTCCAGCTAGCTAGATGTGTTAGGCAACAACGGACATGTCTCCCGGGAGGACAGAGGGAAGCACTATTACTTGGGATATTTTACAAGATTGGCCAAAACTCTAGAAAATGTGCCATAGCGAAGAATCCTGCATTGGCTCCAGGGAGATGGGCTGGGGGCTCTGACACTTCTTTTCAGTCTCTAGAGTCTATGATGAAGGTGGCATTAATTGGACCCAACACTTTGTAATTTATTGAGGATGAAGCGATCTCTTTCCAGTTACTCCCTTCACCCACAGTGATCTTCCACTATCTCCCTCCCACACCAATCAAGTAGCAGCCACATGTTGTATCACAAATTATCTTTATTTTTCTCTGACGATTGTAAACAAGAATACAGTACTTTCCAAATCACATGGAACAAGAGTCTGTGCAACAATGCAGTGAGATTTCAAACGTCCAAAGTGCCTCTTACATTCGCTTCCTTTCCAGATTCATGCAAACCTGAAGAACGTACAGTACACTGAATTGCTGTCCTCTGAATCTGAATTTGGCCAGTTGAACACGTGCAATCTGTCTCTCCTGGGACAGAAACTTTAGTTAATTGAATAGTCTCTAGTGCAATGGTTTAGAAAGCAACTCGGATCATCTGAGCCCTTGGGTTTTTATAGGCACAGTCTAGTATTGCAGCATCCCCTTTTTCGCTCCAGTTGTCTATATTTGATACAGTTAAAACATTCCATTACCTAATACCACCCAGGGTACTCAACATGCAAAAGGAGCCACCATTAGTTTTTGTATTAAAACATAGTGAACACTAGAGGGCAGCAAACTACAGAGTTCAGAAAAATCTATTGTCTTGAAAAAGCTGGTCATAAATAACAATAAATTAATAAATAATGCATAAATATTAAAAAAAAAAAAGCTGGTTTGGTTCTGGTCCATTGTTACAGGGGAAACAATGGATCTTTGATGTAGAAAATAATATCTGAAGAGCTGAGGTAATTAACCAGGCTGTATAAAAGCCAAAAGAACAAAAAGATATTGTCTGTCTTTAAAAAAAATGCACCATAAATATTGTGTCAAAGAAAATATTTATGGAGGATCTCTCGCACACTCACAAATATACATATTTATTTATTTATTTATTATGGATAAAAAATAAATATTTTTTTCTTCCGTAAATTCTAAAAGTGGAAAAATAAAGGAAGAGAGCAGCTCATGCACACAAGGGAAGGGGAATCATAGGAGACACAGAATCTTTAAGAGCTCTCACAAAATCTCTGTGGTTGTGCAAAAAGGGGAACATCGTGTGCAAATGGGTCTTTGGACCGAGGGCTGATGAGTCAGACGTCGCTTGGAGATCTGGACCTGAAAGGCATTGTGGAAGAGAAGCACCCACAGCACACAGTCCACAACACTTTCTGGATCTCTTGGTTCCTGAAGGCATAGATAACGGGGTTAATCATGGAGTTGTAGGTAGCAGGGAGGATGGTCATGTAGGTATAGAGGACTGGGTAGGTGTAATCTCCCAGGAGGCAGTAAATGGCAAAGGGCAGCCAGCAAGAAGCAAAAGTCCCCAAGATGACAGCTAAGGTGGAGATGCCTTTCCTGGTGGTGACGTAGTGTGAGGTGGCCAGGAAGTGCCTCTGCACAGCGATCTGGTGGGCGTGCCTGCAAACTATCTTGCAGATCTGTACGTAGAGCTGCAACATCACTGCAAAGACCATGAAGAAGGAGATGGAGAGGATGATGAGGTTGTTCTTGGTCAGGGGCTTCACGATGCTGCAGGTGGAGACGTCTTTCAAGCAGTTCCAGCCCATGACAGGCAGCAGCCCAAAGCAGATGGAAAACCCCCAGGTCAGGATCAGCATGATGTAAGTCCTGGTGACCGTCCTTTCTGAATAGTAAGTCAGTGCGTTGTAGAGGGAAAGGTACCGGTCTACGGTGATGGCCAGCAGGCTGCCCACGCTGGCAGTGAATGAGGTCACCAGTAGCCCCACAGTGATGAGGTTCACCACCTGCGACTGGATGCAATAGACAAAGGCAAAGTGGAATATCAGCCCCAGGCCGGCCAGGAAGTCAGCAACGGCAAGACTCCCGATGAGCAGGAACATTGGAGTCCGGAAGGCAGGGGTGTAAAATATGACGGCTACCACAATCGCATTCTCGCAGGAGATGATGGTCCCAGATATGCAAAGTACCACATCCCAGGGATTCAGGGCAAGAGGTTGCACCACAGAGTCCAGGTTCAAGGAGTTGCTTCTGCCATTACTGGCTGCAAACCAGCCCTGCTGGCCTTCAGTGGAGTTGTAGGACATGTCCTTGTTCATGACGTCCAGGTGTGATCTGCGAAGGCATAGCACCAACTTTCATTTAGTGGCATCCTGCACATACAAAGGCTCTGGCATGCAAACTGACTTGTTTTACTCATGAGCATCTGAGCACTGATGGGTGTCCAGTCTCTTTTGGTGGCAGATTTTGGGGGGCAGGCTCACCCACCTGGCTTCCCATTGGCTTTCCCAAAAGCTGGCTCTGATCAAGGCTTACACGGTAGGCTACAATGCAGGTTCAATTGATTTAAGCTACCCAGGTGTGTAGCATGCTCACCATTTGCTCCTACGGTGAGGATATTTCTGGTCAGTTTTGCACTTTTTTCCTCTTTTTTGAGCAGGCAAAAAAAAAGGGGGTGGGTGGGTGGAGAGGGTGAGGGGGCAGGAAACTCCCTCATCCAGTTGTTTCCTTGCACTGAGCTGCATGCTGTGCACAATTGCAGTGAATAAATATACTCCACAGCTGGAACTACATGTTTTGCCTCACAGGGGCTTTTATTAACTTAGCCCTAACTGCTGACGCTGTAAAGTTTCTAGAGCTAAATCTCAGTAATGGAAAGCGCAGGGTGGGTGTCAAGTCTCTGACCATTAGCCTGATTACATTTTCCCCCCTTTTACTGCCACATCCCTTGCTTGGGCTCTGGCAGATCTAGACCTGAGAGCTGTCACCCGCCAAAGAGCTGCTTTCTCCACCCTGCCATGCATCTTAATTTGCAGGAGGAGTGCTGAAAACACTTATTCACTGCTCCTGGGTGTCTGCTGGGTTGGGGGTTGTTCCCCCCCCCCCAAGTGTCCTTTGCATTTTTAATGCAGTTCTCTACCTGGAAAGCTGCACCCTCCGATCAGTTATAAACCCAGTCTCTAGGTTAACATGAGAACCTTGTCTGCTCCGACTTGCCAGCGAGTGGAGCGAGACTTTGCTTTACATTGGGGGGGGTCAATGTCTAGAACACCCCGATCCTTCTTTGAACCCTTATTTTATTCTTCTGCAAGTTCTAACGCCCCCGGGGCTCTAGGGCTGCAATGGAGGGGGACGCAAAAAGGGCTCCCCCACCGCAGAGCGGGGCTCCTCACCTGGTGCGCTGGGGCAGGGAAGTCCGCCTGAATCCTCTGCGGCGCCTCTGCGGATGCTCCGGTCCTGCTCGCAGGCTGCAGGCGGAGGGCTCCGTTCCATGGGCAGCTGCCGAGAGACGGGGCTGGAGTGGGGGAGACGCCGCGGAGTTATAGTGAGCCGGCGGCTTTTGGGGGGTGCCTCCCTCCCTGTTTTTTTTTTTTTTTTTGCCGCTGCCTGAGCCTGCGGCTCCTCCTGGCTCGCTGCTGGGTGACGTCAATGAGACGCAGGAGCCAATCACCTGTGGGGCGAGGAGCGTCGCGCGGCATAGTAATTGGGTTCCCGCTGGAGAATTCCATTCATAAAGTGCCCCCCCCGCCCCGCCCTCTGCCAGTCCCTGGGGCTCGCGGGAGCGGTCAGGTGCCCCCCCCCCGGTCCGTCCTTGCAGCGCCCGCTGCTGCGGTGCGGGGAAGGGGCAGCCCCCCCCCCCCAAGCCGTTGCTCTGCGGTCTCCCCCACATGGTGTCGGTGCCCCCCAGCAGAGGCTGTTCCCCGGGAGGGGAGCTGCTTGCTGCAAACTTGGACTGAGTGGGGCAGGGACCCCAAAGCCTTCGGGGTGAGCATGGGCGGGGCCAGTGGCTCAGAGCTGGGGGGTGGCCAGAGCCCCACGCGGGACCGCATGTCGCAGTGATCCATCTTGGGGGGAGGGGGCGAGTTCCCCTCGGGGGCTGAATAGCTTCCGGCCCCCACAGCGCTGGGCTCCGAAATCAAGCCTGCAATGCTGCCCCCCGCATCCGGGAGGCTGGGGGTGGGGAGGAGGGAAGCACGCCACCCAGCCACCCACCCGGCTTGGCCCCGTGGTCCAGGGGCAGAAGTGATCCCCCCCCCCCCCCCCCCAGGCTAGGGTTTCACAGGCAAGCGCTGAATAATTCATGGCCTGGAGGATAAGCGATGCCAGCCCGGCAGGGCTGGGAACTGGAGCTCCGGGCAGACAGCCCTTCCCGCCAGGGCCGTGCTTGCAGAGCCGAGAAACGCCGCGAGCCCGCGGGCGGGAGCCGCCTCCTCCTGCCCCCCAGGGAGCCCGGCAACCAGCCGATGCTGCCTGCAGCCCCGGAGCAAGCGAGCCGGGCTGGGGATGCAGGGGGGCGGAGCCCAGAGCCGCCCGCAAAACCCGGGTCGAGGGTCCGAGTCCGGAGCGCAGTGCGGGCTGCCTGGAAGCTGGAAGGGCGCCGCTTTGGGGCGGAAGCAGACGCGAGGTGCGCAGTGTGGGAATTGCACTCCCATGGGGCGTGTTTCGAATTAATACAACCGGTTTACCAAATTCGAATTAGCTAAATTCGGATTAATCATGTAGTGTAGACGTACCCCTCGAATCGCTCGCTCTGCGGGAGACCTTTACGGGCAGCAGCGGCTGCGGCATCCGCCCATGCCCAGCTGTGTCAGCTGGTTAGCTCGGGCGGAGCCACAACTCCATGGGAACCCGGGGGGGGGGGCAATCAGGTGAATTGATTTCAAGGACTGGGAGCCTGGTTTTGCTTGGCTCTCCCCCCATATGGAGTTGTTCAGTATTCCTGGTTTGTGGCCACGGCAGAGGGCTAGGGGCTACGAACAGACACAAACAGGCAGGATCCCTTCCTCTCCTGCAGGTAAAACTTGGCTGTAAAGCCCTGATCCAAAGCCCAATGAGTTTGTTGGACAGCTATGGTGATCAATACCCCCCACACACACACCTTTCTACATCCATGGGTCCTACACATGCCTATAACAACATGTGCTGTACCTCATTTGGTGCACCGGCTGTCCCTACAGCAGCCATGGGGGTGAAACCGGACACTCACTGCACTCTCAAATGAATTCAGGCAGAAAAAGGATAAAAGACAAAAACACCCTGTCGCCTGTGGGCAAACGCTTTTCACTTCATCTCTGATCGCTTAGTCCTCCTCCTCAAAGGAAACCGGCACCACATCTTCAAAAGATGAGTCTGAGTACTTAAATTCGTAATTCTGCTCGACACTAAAATCAGGGACACTGATTTTATGGGCCATTACAACAATTTGTAACACACCCTGCTGCCTACTAACCCTCCATTGTCCTCCCACGTCAGAGATGTTAATTGCCTGCTTCATTTTAAGTGGTCTCCTGCAACTCCCCTGAACCCTTCTGCTTAGCAATCTGTCCTGCCTTGTACTGAGCTTGGACGCTCTCCAGACCTGAAGAAGAGCTCTGTGAAGCTCAAATCTTGTCCCTTCCACCAACGTAAGTTGGTGCATTAAAAGATAACGCCTCACCCACCTTGTGTCTCTTAGGCCAGCTCTACACTACAAACGTACATTGGTAAAACTACATCGCTACAGGGTGGATTAACTATGCCAGTGGGAGCGCTCCCGTCTGCATAGTAGCGTCTCCACGGCACAGCTGCACTCAGGGCCGGCTCCAGGAACCAGCGAAGGAAGCAGGTGCTTGGGGCGGCCAATGGAAAGGGGCGGCACTTCCTGGTTTTCAGCAGCAATTCGGCGGTGGGTCCCTCAGTCCCTCTCTTCCTCTTTGAGCTGCCGCGGAAGTGCCCCCCAAGAGGAAGAGAGGGAGCCAATGACCCGCTGCCGAATTGCGGCCAAAGAATGGAGCAGCACGATTGAGCTGCCGCTGAAGTGCCGCCGATCGGCTTTATCTTTTTTTCTTTTTCTTTTTTTGCTTCGCCCTTGGGGCGGCAAAAAAGCTGGAGCCGGCCCTGTCTGCACTGGTGTGGTGCTGTATGTGTAGACAAGCCCGTAGTGAGCGTTTGGTATTACTGTTACACGCTGGTCTTTCTCAACGGTCTTTAGGCACCTAACTCCTGTTGAAATCGATCGGTGAGATTGAAATCAATAGGCCTCATGCCTAAATTCCTTTGAGGAGCTGGGCTGAAGGGCCTATATTTTTAAAAGGGACATTAATGATTTTGCTTTTTTACTATACATACTGGGAAGTCGCTTTGGGTAATTTGTTGCTCACAATGGCCCTACCTCTGAGCTCTGTAATCACTGTCTACATTTCAGCCATCTCCAGGTGGCTCCCTCCAAAGCAGCAGCAGGGACCCCAAAGCCTTCAGGGTGCACATGGGCAGGGTCTCCTTAGTTACATTATTTTGCTGCTAAAAGTTTTCCCCCTTGACTGGCTCCCTCATTTGGCTTTGCAGCTTTGGCTAATAGGGGAAGGGAAGAAGGGGCCACTCCAAGGTGGAGGGGAGTCCAACTGTCTAAGAAGGCATGAGATTCAAAAGACAACAAAATGCCCAGGAACCCAGGAATCCTGGTGTCCAGGCCTCAGCACTCGTCACTAGGCTACACCTCAGGTCATGGTGCCTTTTGGTGGTACATTTCTTTTTATTCTCAGGAAGGATGTTTGAACGAAATCAAACGTTTTTATTCCCACTGCGGTGGGCGGGCGGAGAGCAGTTACATTCCAAGAATGTCACTTGTGGGGTTTATTTACAGCAAACAAACCAACAAAACCCAAAGGCAATTCCTTGTATTTTTATACAAAAGGCACTTTCCAAATGTGACAGCCACTAGCCCACTACAGCGAATGAAACAGAGGATGTTTGTCCCTCCTTTACGGCTGAAGCTTTCACCAGTGGAATAGCAAGCAGCCGAAGTTATATAATAGCCCAGTGCAAGTCCTAGAGCTGTAATTAGATCCTAGTCGAGCCAGCAGGCACTGGAAGGAGCCTCTTTGAAGTATTTAGGGGCGAATTCTTGAGTTGCACCAGCTGAATAATGGATACTTTTGTCCTGAAATAACAAAAGGGATGCAAATTTGATCCAGCTATAGGTGCCACCTGCCGGGCTATTTCTGGGCCCAACAACTTGATCCGTGCTAGGCTCGCGTTACCCCAAGGAGCGTTTGAGCAAGGAGCTGTTGATGGTGCTGAAAAACTCTCGCTAACTCTTGCACTTCTGCAGGTAGAGGCAGCCCAGAGAGGTGCAGGCCCCTGGGAATTGGGGTCTGGCTTCTCCTCCAGCAACACTGATTAACCAGGGCTTGTAAACCTCAGCTTGTGGGTGTCGTTGAGTTGCAAAGTTCCGAAGAGGCTTTTCGGTGAAAGGCAATGACGTGGTTGAGGTCTGTCCCCTCTCTCTGTGTTGTGGCACTGTCTAGCGATCAAGGCCCGCTGGCGTTTGGAGCTGGACCTTTGCACCATAATAGGCAATCGCTGCTCCCAAGGTCTTACAGTGGCGGATCTGACAAATGAACTGGGAGGAGAACGTGGGCGCAGCGAAACGCTCCTATGGGCTGTAATAAACAACGTGGAGTATAGAGATCAGAGCTGTTGATGCCTGTGGTCCATACTGACCTAACCCAAAGGCATGGTGTAGGGGTTTTATTGGCTAGTTTTATTTGGGATGGCTGCTTTATTTACAACAGGGTATCCGCATTCTCCCTGTGTGTGTATCTTTTCAGGTTCTTATATTGAGCCCATTGCCCCGGTATCTGTGCACGTCCTAATGATGCTCGAAGCAATGTGATTAGCATCGATGGTTCCGTCTTTTTTCTCTCCACAAGGAAATCGCATGTGTGTGTTTCAATGATGTCATCTGTGCATTAGTGAAGGCCGGGTTGAAGAAGTGTGCTTTGCACTTGGAAGAGCATGTGATTTGTTTTTCATGGTCCCTGCGATCTGCACTCGGAAAAGAACCTGGTTTGTTTTTCATGGTCCCCGCTCTATGTGAGCTGTTGTGCTGGGTGCCGTTCAGCTGGTGCCACAGCTTCCTTCCCACCCCAGAGCTGGCTGCATGTCGCAGAGAGATTCACACACATGTGGTTTGTACAGACGGAGACTCTCGAGAAGCATCTTGGGACCCACCCAAAAAACAGGCTGTCTGCAAATGTCAGATCCTTAACACCATTGTCTGAAGCTATAACTGTGCTCAGGGGCTTCTGCATGTGGTTCCCACCATCACTGAGTTACCGGTGCTGCTTTATACAGGCCCAGTGGAGTCCCTGGAGTGGGTAGGGGACCCCCTGTCAAACCAGCTTCTCGACTGCAGTGGAGATTTCAGGCCACGTTGCCCTCTTGATGTGCCTAGGTAACAGCATTTAATGGACATGGCAGATGTGTATGTGAAGGGAAGGGCTGGCAGCCATATGTGTGTGTCTCTCTGGGGAGATGTCAAATAATAGTGCTTAGCACTTACGCAGCATGGTACATTTTCCAAAGCATTATACAAATAAGGAGGTAGCTACATCTCAACATCAACATGGACAAGAAGGTTGGTCTTTGGCAAAAGCCTTGGATTGGACTCAGGAGCTGTTAGTTCAGTTCCCAGCTGTGCCATTGACTCTTGGCCAAGTGACTTCCCCTTCCTGGGCTTCCCAGCCTTTGTCTGGCTGGTTTGGATTGTTAGCCCTTTGGGGGCAGGGACTGTCTCACTCCATGGCTGTACAGCCCAGATTGTTCTGAGTTTCCCAGGCGGGAGTAAACCTTTCCTGCCCGTCAGCATCAATCCCCTACCTGCTGCGGTGTTTTGAGAGCTCAGTGAATCCAAGGCCCTTGCGATGAGGCTTTTCTCTTTTGTTTTGCATGTGATACGTGTTTTTACAAAACCACCCCCGGCCCATGTCTGCAATTGGACGCGCTCTGCATCAGTATTCTAGCGCCTGGAGGCAGGCGTGTGACTCTCTTCCTGCTTCTGGGGATTGCATGCAGAGGCTGTATCCGGGAGCTGACTGGTGAGGCAGGGCCCAATCCTGAGCTGAGTGCAGGGGGAGTTCTGTGGAGGTAGAAGGGGTGGGAAATTAATCCTAACTCCTAAACTATAGCATCCCCTTGCAGCCTAACCCCCTGCGCTCAGTAGAGGGTTAGCTGGGTGGGGGGTCTGTGTAGCCAGGAGTTTGCTGGCCCCCTTCTTTCCTCTGTCCCCGTCCTCAAACCTGGGCTGGTTTAAGGCAATCTGGTGTCCTAGGCATGCTATGACACATGCTATGACACAGCTACCCACCCTGTGACTTCACCTCTGCCCCTGTCCTTGCCAGTACCCACCACTCCAGCAGGGGCCCCCTCCCTTTGGGAGCAGGAGGGGCTCCTCCCCCCCCCCCCACCGCAGTAAGGGGCAGTACTTAACCCTGCAGCTCACGGAGTTGTGGGTGCTCAGTACCTCTGAATATCAGGTCCTGCAGTAAACCAGGAAGGGAACCCAAGAGTCCTGGCTCGTGGTCTTCTGCTCTGACTAGGGGATGCTCCCATATGTTAATGACCATATGGAATTATCTGCCTCTGGTGAGTAGGGGAAATGGGCCTTTGTGTACGTGAAATAAATAAACCCTAGTCGGTGGGGATTGTCCTCCCCTGTCATCACTAGAGGGGATCCCGGCAGGGCAGGACCGAGGTGCGTGGGCAGAGCCGTGTGGGCGAAGGCAGCCCTGCCTCTGTGCTTACAAGGAGGCCCTTGATCTCCAGGGCTGCCCATCCGCCGCAGCGCTGTGATCGCCCCCATGCGTGCCTTCCCCAGAGCTGTCGGCACGGGTGTGTTGCCCTCTCTGGCACAGATTGGATCTTAAACCAAAGAACCGGAGTCTTATCGACCTACCTTTCGAGTCTCTCCAGGCAATTAAAATGCGCTTGCTACTCAATTTCCCCCACTGTGGGGAGGTGGGCTGGAAAAGCCTCTGTCTGCGTGTGGGTGTACGTGAAGCATCGCACTGACCTTGGGAAGCAGGATTCAATCTGATTGTATTCCTCACTCAATTACCTCAGCGCCTCACCACCCACATGGGCCAGGTGCAGAGATGGTTGGCTTGATTGGCTCTGCTGGGGATTTTGAATGACCCTGGGCTAAGGTTCGTGGCCAAATGAATTGGAAGAGGACACTGCAGTGTGTGCGGCGAGGAAGGCCTGGATCCAGATACACACACAGAATGGGAAGCTAAACATGCAGCCCATGACAGCAGCACTGAAATGCTGTGTGATGAATCAACCTGCGTAGGATGCACCGGACTGGTGACTCACTTTGCTGCAGAGGCAATCTCCTTCCGACGTGCTTGAGAGCAAAACAGCTTCTACACACTCACAATCCGTAGTGTTTTCTGCATGTCAGCCCCTCACCCCCACGCACCCCGGATCCCTCCTCCAGGGGGAGTTGGTGGAGGGGAGATAAAGAAAGGTGTCTGCCCCCTGGACAATATGTTCAGTGGCTATTCGTCCCACCCCTAAAGGCTTCAAGGTGGAGTTAGTACAAACTCTATAGACGTGTGTCATACTTTTGTCAGGAGGGAGAAGATAATTTACAGGCATTACAAAGCAGGGAAGCCAGGACTGGGTAGACTTGAACCGAAGGTATAAGGCAGGGGTAGACAACCTATGGCACGCGTGCCGAAGGTGGCACGCGAGCTGATTTTCAGTGGCATTCACACTGCCCGGGTCTTGGCCACCGGTCCGGGAGGCTCTGCATTTTAATTCAATTTTAAATGAAGCTTCTTAAACATTTTAAAAACCTTATTTACTTTACATATAACAATAGTTTAGTTATATATTATAGACTTATAGAAAGAGACCTTCTAAAAACGTTAAAATGTATTACTGGCACGTGAAACCTTAAATTAGAGTGAATAAATGAAGACTAGGCACACCACTTCTGAAAGGTTGCCGACCCCTGGTATAAGGTATGCATATGTGAACTTTAACACCTATTTAGCTGTCAGATCAAGCCGATACGAGATAATTATCGACAGAAGAAGCTGAGCAGGATTGTTTTAGAAGGGATTAGATGTTAATGTCATGAATGAGAATACCACCCAACGTAACAAGTATCAGAGGGGTAGCCGTGTTAGTCTGGATCTGTAAAAAGCAACAGAGAGTCCTGTGGCACCTTTAAGACTAACAGATGTATAGGAGCATAAGCTTTTGTGCGTGAATGCCCACTTCGTCGGATGCATCCGACGAAGTGGGCATTCACCCACGAAAGCTTATGCTCCAATACATCTGTTAGTCTTAAAGGTGCCACAGGACTCTCTGTTGCACCCAACGTGACAGTAATGCCAGGGTAAACATTGGTATCGGTCCTCATGCTCCAGCCAACCACTGACTGCTGGGGTTAGAGAGAAATTTGTCAGAACTTTGTTACTGCCAGATTGTCCATTTTGGGAGTCTTGCGTGTTTGTTAAGGCAATATTGGCTGTGGTCAGAGGCGGGATAGCATATTAGATGGAGCCCGTCTTTCCAAACCATTCACCAAGCAACCTAATACAGTATGTTCCTGCTGCTTGCACTGTCCAAGAAAGGTCCCAAATGTCAGAATACTGATCCCAAGGTTCTGGTCAAATTCCAGTTGAGTAATTGCCTTCTGTCTGCCTAAAGGTTCCCCGGGCATTTCCACTGGACACAGTAATGTTTGTTTTTCACTTCCTTCCCTAAACCATTTAGTGTTGCTTTGTGCTGTTTGCCATCTGCAGCATCTCACCCCAGAAGTGGCTGCATTTCAGTCCTGTGTGGTGCGAAGCACTTCCTGTATCATTTGTACCAGCAGTTTGGGATCTTTGGCTAAATATTGGTCGCTAACTAACAGGTTGGGAGCATGATCTTGCTGTTAGGGCAAAGGAGTGCGGGTCAAGAGATTTTGCTAATGTGTTGTGAGGCTTTGGACAAGTCCCTGCCCTTATTCTGACTGGACACCATGCATTACCCCCCCCTTCCCCCATGCAAAAAAAAGGGGGAATAGGATTTCTTTAAGCCTTCCTCATGAGCCGCATCCACTGAATTACAGTCATAAGAGACTGTATTGGACTGCCACCATTAACGTTGCATCAATCTCACCATTACAGAGTCTATCTGATTTCTCCCACAGGGCTTATAACTTGGCCATAAACATTTGTTACAAGATTAATTTGGCACCAAAGGTTTCAGCCTAAAAACAGTATATAGTATCTGTTAGTCTTTAAGGTGCCACCAGACTCCTTGTTGTTTATATAGTATCTGTCTGTCTATCTGGATTCTACTACATCTCCCTATCTTCAGAGAAATCAAGTAGGCTCGATACTTGTTTGTAGGGGTTTTAAAGACCGCTTCCAGGCCTACATTTTCCAAGGCAACCAGTGATTTTGGATGCCTCCATTTTGGGGTGCCCAGGGTGAGGCCCCTTTAAGAGGCCCTGGATTTTCAGGAAGCACTGAGCACCTGCCTGCGGAGAATTGGACCCCCTGGCTCAAGATGGGCCCCCAAAATCACTTGTTGGTTAGGATATAGATATTCAAGCCTGTCTGGCCTATACTTTAAGAATTTAGGTGTATTCTTATCACTTAGCTAGTTCTAGAGGTGTAAAAGAATCAAAATCATTGTCTATCTGTGTCTCTCACTGTGACAGTCTGAGGCCCTGTTTAGTCAAATTGAAATAAGGCAATCTGGGGCTGTTAGGAAGGTGATCCGATCTCTCACCGCCAGATAAAGGGAAGAGCCTAGAACGTGTAAAGAGAAATTTAGTGTGATAGTTTTCTGTCTGGTAAGAACTCACTTATCAATAGACACAGCTGGAAAACCCTTATGTCTGTATAGATGTAGTTGTGAAATCCTCACTTCTGTATTGTTTTGTATGTTTATTTGCATGGTCTCTGGTTCTGTGATTGTTTCTGTCTGCTGTATAATTAATTTTGCTGGGTGTAAACTAATTAAGGTGGTGGAATATAATTGGTTAGCTAATCATGTTACAATATGTTAGGATTGGTTAGGTAAATTTCAGTAAAATGATTGGTTAAGGTATAGCTAAGCCGAACTCAAGTTTTACTATATAGTCTGCAGTCAATCAGGAAGTAGCGGGGGGTGGGGAAATTGGAATCATGTTTTGCTAAGGGGGGAATGGGAACAGGGAATGGGAACAGGGATGGCTCTGTGGTGTCAGAGCTGGGAAGGGGGACACTGAAGAAGGAAACCGGAATCATGCTTGCTGGAAGTTCACCCCAATAAACATCAAATTGTTTGCGCCTTTGGACTTCGGGTCTGGTTGCTCTCTGTTCCTGCGAGACGGACCAGGGAAGTGAGAGGGTGAAGGGATAAGCCCCCTAACACTTGTCACTTTTGAAAACATAAGCCCCGAGGTCCCAAACAGGAATTGTCTGGAGCCTGCTGCTTTGCCTTTCTATAGCACTTTTCAGCTGAGGATCCCAAAGCGCTTTACAATTATCTTTGTTAATGAGCCTTCACAGTCCTCCTGTAGGGCAGTACTCTCACCCGTTGGAGAGGTGAAACGGCTCCCCCAAGGCATCACCGCAGTGCTGGACGGGTTAGATGTCCATAGACCAAGAGGGATGCAGAAGGACAGTAAGTGGCTGAGAGTAGTATGATCGACAGGTGTCTTGATTAGTTCCAAAGTTTGCCGGGGGGTGGGGTGGGGGAGTTATATAATTTTAGGTTGAGCCTTTCAAAGGGCCTTGGGTGCCCAGCTCCTGTTGAGTTTCAATGTCATTTAGGCCCCTAACTCCCTTCAGCTGCTTTGGCGCTCCCAGCCTGAATGTTTACATTGTAAAGTGAGCTCGATGAAAAGGGAAGACATAAGCAGAGGCCTGGCCCTGCATGAGCAGAGAGCCACTCAGTTTCACACTGTTTCTCCTCTGCCCTTTCCTCCGCCCTGGAGCTTTCTGCAGCATGGGCAGTTCCCTGTGTCCCAGCATGTACCCTGTGTCCACACCTTATACACTGTTGTAATAATAAAGTAGGTCTTGTGAGGTGTCATTTGAAAACTCATTAATTTACTGGTCAGTATTGTCCTGATAAAATATGTGTGGCAACATTGTATGTGAAGTTACAGGATTCCACTGTATGCGGTTCTTAACACATGTTCCAAACTCAGGTTGGCTGACAGGCGTGTCTCAAACAAAGGAATGTGTGCTCGGCTTAACCTGCAGGAGAGTCATCACGCAGCAAGGGAAAGAAGATGCTCCAACAGGTGAGGAAAAGCAGCAGGGAACATCCTTCCCTATAGACACTGTCTCCTGAATCTCAGCTGGAAATGTTTTCCGGGAGGGGGAACAAAAACGATAAAAAGGGGGACCTTCGTCTCTGAGCAGCTCACAGTCTTTAACCCGTTTATCCTCACAGCATGTCCATTGTATGGCTGGAGCACTGAGGCCCAGAGAGACTATGTGACTGAACCAAGGTCACAGAGGAGATCTATGGCAGAGCGGGACATAGAACCATTGAGTTCTCGAGTCCCTGGCACACACGCTAACTGCAGAACCGACCTTCCTCCCTGCGTCCCTGCCTCTGGGGATATGCCGATTAACACTGCTCCACTGTGGCTTGCTGTATGCTCGCTCCCCTTGCTTGCTGACGTCACAACCTCCCCATATCACTTGCTCTCAGCCTGTCTCAGAAACAAAGGCTCAGCCATCCAGTGGCCACCATGCCCAGCACTGGTTTTCATTCAACATACTGCCGTGCTCTGACACCGCGTTGGGTGCATAACGCACGTCGGTCTCATCCATCTCTACTGTCTCTGATTGGCCCTGCTCGGGCTGAAGTTTTACCCCTTTGCCTGGCTTCCTTGTAGCTGGTTTGCACTCTGCTTTGGCAGGGCATTGCTCATCCAGTCTGGGTCAGAGCCATCGATCACCTCTGCAGACACCCCCCCGAGCCCTGAACCTGCCTGGTTGGTGAAAGCCTCTTTGCCCAGGTCTGATGGGCTGACAGACGTATGTGAGGTCTCATAGCAACCGGGGAAATGGATTGCCGAGGCTGTGGTGTGAGGAGGAGGGGCTGTGTCTGCATCTGCTGGGAACTCTGCATGTTGGACTTTTCCTCGCCGTGATTGATCCCAAATCCAGGCACTCTGAGCTGCACTAGGCTGTCCTGGCTGAGCTGCCAGCTCAAATGTCTATGGAGAACTGTTATATGTTAAATACCAATTGGATGTTCAGGCAGTTATTAAAACGTAACCACCCCCTAATAAGTCTAATTACACAGCCATTCAGCCTCCTCCAACAATGCCTTGCTGTTAATAATAATAATAATTAGGGTTTCACTTTTACACAATGGCTGCTTCCCACCCTGGTGTCTGAGTTTAGCTCTGGTGAAAGGTGCCAGATTGGCAGCTCTGGTGACCGTGGGCCTCTTGGTATCCAGAGCCCCCCTCCAGCCCTCCACAGCACCGCTGCTGCCTGTCCTGGGGGAGCACCTGTAAGGGTCGGGGGGAGTTCAATCTCCATGGGGCCTATTCAGTCTTAGGCCTCAGTGCTGAGCCTGTCATCTCGGGGTGGGGGATTAGTGTCAACTGTGATGTTGGGTTTTGACAACTCTTGCTTTGTAGGGACTGGACCGAGACCCACCAAACTCATTTCACACAGACAGCAGACAGGCCTAATCAATGGCAGTTAGGTGCCTATATTCCTGTGAGGCTCTGGGCCAAAGGAACTGGGCGTGATCTCAGACAGCCTGGCTGGGGAATGTCATTCCCAATGGCCAATGCAGCCCAATCCCCAAGACGGATGGATGGAGCGGGAGGAACCCGGGTCACAAACGGAGATCGAGTGTGGTTCGAAGCTCCAATCGTGTCCATCCGACGCACAATTAAATCTGACCCAAATCCCTCCCCCGGCACCGGTTCTCCCTTCAGGGCACTGAGCTGATCAGCCCGTGCTAGAGAGCACGGCAGCGTATCCAGCGGTGTGGGGTCCCGCTCTCCGGGCCAGCTTCTTTGCTCACTGTTCACACAGGCAGTGATCCCATAGGATTGTGGGCTCGGTAGGGACTGATCAAGGCTCGCTTGTCAGAGGTGCTGAGCGCCTGTCTCTCCTCGGAAGGGCGACGGGATCTGCAGGTGCTCAGCTGCACTGAGAATGGGGCCCTCAGAATCTGGCCTTTAGTGAATATGGACGTGAGTGGAGCCAAGTGGATAGCCAGGGCCCTGTGAGTGGAAGGAGAGACAGGCTGGTCTCAGTGGTCTGTCTGTTTCCTCCTGTCTGTCCTAGTTGTGTATGTCCGTCCTCCACTCTCCCCCGCCCGGGAGCTCTGCTGTGCTCTCAACCCCCTCCCACTCCAGTGCTGAGAGTCAAACCAGTGAGTGGCCCAGACTGGATGACCCCAATGTGGCTCCCAAGCTCACTCCCCCTCAGGAGGCCAACTGAACATGGGGGGATGCGGGGAATCTAGAGTTTAATCTCCATCACCACATGGCAGTGGCCTACAAAGTATGAATGGAGGTGTGAGGAGTGGAGGGATGGTCCCTGCAATGACATGTTTACTTGTTGTATATTATTCAGCCACTAGGTGTCCCTGTGTGCTGAATAAAATTCCAGGCAGTGGATAGAGCCTGGTAAACAAGGGAGACAAAGCAGGGACTCAAGCTGTGTGGGAATCTCTTTGTATGTGTCTGTAATAGTAGCTGCTTTCTTTAAGAGATGCCTCCTGTTAAAGGACAGTGGTACTGTGTAACAGCACAGCCCCTTTCCTTAGGCGGGACAGTGTCACACAGGAGGAAGAAGAGGAGGGAAAAAAACTCACTGTCTCTTTGGAATGAACCAGGCCAGCAGGGGCCACTAATACATTGTCACAATCTGCTGTGCCAGCAGCTGCTCAAACTTGCCCTGAACAAACTGGGGTAGGTAGCAAAATGAAAGGTAAGTAAGGCCAGGATCAGGCTGGGAGAGGCTGCTGCAAAGCCCGCTCCCCTCTGCCGCAGCCAGCATCTGTCTCTGCCTCGGACACAGCTGGGGGACATGCCCCACTCAGGAAGATGAGAGGAGAGGCTTTGAGAGTTCGTCATTACAAATCCACACACTCTGCAGCTTTTCATTGCACAGACAAAGGAGCAGCGCCTCCAGTGCCCAGACTCCACCAGGGGCCACAGGGGCTCCGAAGTAGCAAGACGTCTGTCCCATTTGGCTCCCAGATCACACCAGAAAATGGAGATCATTGTAACTGGCTGAGCGGATGCAGATGCCTTTGCCCTCCAGCCCTGCCTCTCCTGCCAGGAGCGTCACTGACTGGGATTGCTCGGGGTGCATTATCTTATTGCGCCTGCGTGCGGGAGCCGAACAGTCGCGTGGCCTTGCAGCATTCGCGCCTCTCTGTCGGGACATTGCGTCGCAGATACGCTGTGCCCTGCCACCCCTGCAGCAACCCTGCAGCGAAGCGACGCCTGTGGCCTGGCTCTTCTCGCAGTCTCCCGGCTTGGAGGACAGACCCACGGACCGCAGGATTCTCCCAATCGCTGGCAGGGTGGATGCCACAGACTGGCCCCTACTGTGATTCCCCAGGGAAAGGGCCTGAAGGGTTAACAGCCCAGCCTCTGCGCTACACCCCCAAATGCGGATGCATCCGCACGCACCTCCCTCGCCAGGAGGTGCTGAGCTTGTTAATTTCCAGAGCCCATAAAGAGGAGAGTAAAAATAAATCAATACATGGAGCTTTATTAGGATTCCGGTCACCTCCATGGAGGAGGCAGGAGACACTTGTGCTGTCTGCAGAGATCCCCGTGTGCAGACAGAGGAGAGCCAGGCACCAGCCAAACCCGCAGCTGACAGCCAGGGCTTCCCAGCTGTGCACCGCTGGACAGTGCAACGCCGCCTGCTGGAAGAGGAGCCCCCCAGGGACTGAAGCAGCCGGGAGCCAGTATTTGCGGCTGGAGCTCCCCCAGCAGTGCCTGTACCCCGCAGCGACTCAGGCTGGGCGTGCCCAAGCTGATAGCCAGTGTGCCTACGCTAGTCCCTGAAGCTCTCCCTGCTGGGAGACTCCCACAAAGCTCCTGCAGCCGTGCTCCAAGCCCGTGCGGGACTGGAGCAACTCCTTGTACAGCGCCTCCTGCTGGGAGAAGCTGGGACCAGTGACGCTGGGAGCTCTCCAGCAATGTTATCTACGGCGCCTCCTGTCGGGAGAGGCCGGGACTGCAGTAGCTGAGCACGTCCTAAAGCCAAGCCTCCTAGGCCGCCCGTGCATTGACTTCCCCAGTAACTTCCAATCATCTGTCTGCATCTCTCCCCTCCCTGCCCTGTCTCTTTACTCAGCCTCCCCAGCACGCCACCCCCTTGGAGGGACATGGCAGGGCTGGGATTCGTGCAGACCCAGCCTGCGGCTGGCTCTGATTAGGATTCTGGGCAGCACCTTCCCTTCCCCTCTGACAATCTATCAGAGCTGAGCTAGCCGCCAGGAAGCGTCTGTGTGGCTCCTTTCTTCCCGGGACCAGCATCACCAGGCACAGCCCCTGTGCCGTCAGCACTTAACTCCTGGGCTCGCAAGCTAATGAAACGGTTCTCGCTCCAGCTGCCAGCCCAGCGCGCCCTGAGGGGGTGGCTGGGCCAAGCCTGCTACGCAGCACTGTGGTGCTGCCCAGAGGTGAAGAAGCCCAAGGCAGCCTGGAGATCTTGATGGAAATACAGCAGGCCGGATTCTGCTCTTGGTTCCGCCAGTGTCACCTCCCCCTTGCACCCACGCACCCCCCCCAGCTGCAGTGGGGCCGCTCCAGATTTACAACAGACTCCGGGAGGGCAGGTGCTGCTGACCTGTGGGATGGCGGCACGTGGATCACATTCGTTTCAGCATCAACAATCAACCAAAGGAGCCAAATAGCAGGGTGACGGCTCTCCCCGCCTGACGCGCTTGATTCCCCACAAGCCCACCCCCATGTGCCACCCCCCAGGAGAGCAGTAGGAGCCAATACCCCAGCATGCCATCTAGACCAGCAGTTCTCAACCTGTTTTGGGCTCAGGACTCATGTGAAAACCTTGATGGCCTGTCGTGACCCAGGAATAGCTTTAGTGCCAAAAAAATTTGGCTCATGAAATATTTCTTACCCATGGTACGTAATATGCACGTTAATGTAACGAGTACACAGTACGTACCAGAGCAGCAGCTCCCGTGTGGCGCCTGTCCCACAGGGCTGGCTCCCTGCTCTGGGCACTGCCATCTCCGGGGTCACAGTGCCACTCAGGTTTGGACCAGCTCCCCTGATAGGGGGCCGGGTGGGCCAAATTTGTGAGAGCGGTGTTGTGATCTGGCGCATCGGGTCGTAGCGCCACTCACTCAAATTTGGCCCGGCCAGCCCCCCGTCGTCACGATGGAGGGGCAGCTGGGCCAAACCTGAGCACCGGGTCACAATGCCCAGAGTGGGAGCCGAGCCCAGCCAGCCCCGCGGCACCAGACGCAGAGTGAGTGAGGGGTGGGCTTTGTATTACACTCCCTCCCTCTGCGGCAGTGACATGACGGAGCAGCTCTGGGTGCCCGGACAAGCGCCATCAAAGGCTCTGTCTTTTGTGAGCAAGGAGCTGTGCTGTGAGGCTGAGCGGGCTCTACCTGCTGTCCATGGGAAGGTAGGTGGTCCAGCATCCCCCTCCCACCTGCCCTGTGCCAGGGTTTAATGAGCCCAGCCACCAGGTGCCAGCTGCGGTGGAGCATATGCCAGCCATCTGGATGCTGGCTGAGTGCTTGCCAGGTGGAGAGGGGCCCTTAACTCCCACACAGGAGCAGCTCCCCTTGGAGGATAAGCAGAGGGGCATCTGTATCTCCCAGTGCATGACCAGACTATGGAACAAACCCAGCGCTGGGCCATAAAGGGGAAAGGCCCCAAGGCACCCACGGGGCTATTGAAACGTATGGAGCTTTGGGGAAAACCAGGGACAGCTGCGAATCCTGGGCTCCCCTCTGCCCCCCATAGCTCTGCCGGTGCCCCTCAGTCCTGGCCCGCAGCCCCCTGCTATCCCTGTTATGAGCGTCTCACGGCCACGTGGCACACCAGTTCGGTGCCAGTTGCGGCCTCCAAACTGGTTTTGCTGGGAGCAAAGCGGCAGGAGGCTGGTGAGCGAGAGGCTGGGATCTCCCTGCGTTGGCTGCTGGTGCTGCTGGGCGGGACAGAAGGGGGCTTGGATTTGGGGGTGCATGGGATGGGCTGCACCCTGACAATGAGGCTGTCTCCCCGGCAACCTAGCAGGAGCCAATGGAGGGGGAGCATTTGGCCCCGACTTTCCAGAGTTGCTCTCAGTCTTTTGGAAGCTGCATCTCCATGGCAACCATCCTTGAGTCTGGCTCCACTCACTGCAGATGGGTTGCCAGGGGCCTTATCAGCTGAGCCAGCCGTGTTTCTCTCCAGCAGCCTCCAATGTGCCTGGGTTACCTGAACAGGCAGCTCGGTGACAATGCCCCCCCCAGCCCTGAAGGCAGGTCTGTGCTCCCTGAAACCACAGCCTGGGTGCTGGGCCTGAATCACTGAGGGCCCATCTCCCTGGCATCAGGGCTGCTCATGGGCAGGAAGCTGCCTCACGTGAGCATTGCTGCGGTTAGTTGTCTTTGGACCCGCATCATACGGCGCCAGACTTAGCTGGGTCGGCACTATGTAAACTGGCCTCTCCCCGAGCTCTGCTGAGGCCCCTCAATCGCAGCAACCCCTACTCCTCCAGTCCTGGGCTGCCCCATCACAGCTCTGCCAATGCCCCTCAATCCTGCCCTGCAATACCCTGCTCTTCTGGGGCTCCCCACACCTAGCTCTGCCCAGGCACCTCAGTGCTAGCCTGCAGCCCCCCTATGCAGCTCAGTCCTGATCTGTGGCACCTTTCGCTGGGCCAGCCTTGCAAATCCAAGGCTCTCCGGCTCAGTTCTTTATGCCAGCACTGGGCTCTCTCACACAGCTCCGTCACTGCGTCTTGGGGTATTTCTAGTGCAAACGCCTATTTTCAGTTGCTTATCGCTTTCTCGAAGCAGCGATTCATCAGGCTACAATGCCTCCTACTCAAGGAGTCTTTTGGAATGGTTGGAGCTGTGTTTGTTTGTTTGAATGAGCAGAGCAAGGAAATCAGGCGTGGAAGAAATGTGTTCCGAAGGGTTTAAAGGCAAAGTGTTTGGATGCCTCAATAAAACTCTAGCTTTGCTTTCAGAAAACCAGCCTTGGCCCAGATGAGGTCCTGGCTTTGCCCTGCACGGGGGTATTTTTTGCCTTGCAACACAGCTAAATGATGAACATTTGAAAACTATTATTTATTTGTCTAGTGGTAGAGCGAGGAGAACCAGTCCTGGACCAGAACAAAAAGACGGTCCCTCCCTAAAGAGCTCACGGACTGGGCCTCTGATCCGGCAGAGCACTTAAGAATGCGCCTAACATTACGCACACGCTCAAGTGCCTTGGTAGGCTGGGGTCCTGCGACCATGCAATCGCCTTCACCTGGTGGCCCACGCTGAAGGATGACGCTCGCAGTACTCACAGGGGGGAGGGTGCGTCCGATTGTACAGTCCTGCTCATGGCAGTGCTAGTAACCAGGCAAGCTTTCAGGCCCGGATGTCTTAGGAGCGTTCGGCAGGAGAGATGCCCCACGCAGCATGTGCCACTCCTGCAGCGGTCGTGCAGAATGAGGCCTTCACGGGCAACAGAGCATCCCATATGTGTCCACTGCGGGGTTCTCGTACCTTCTTCTGGAGGAGCTGGTGCCGGCCCCTGGTGGAGACAGGACACCAGGCTACACGGACCTGGGGTCTGGTCCCGGCCAGCAGTTCCTGTGTAACCATCTAGACGCTCTAATAGGGGATGAGCAGTGATCAACACTCGCTGTTTCTCCAGCCATAATCTTGAAGGCCCGGCATCGGTCCAGGCTGACCTAGTGTGCCCCCTTGCAGGCGGGCGTGGCATTGCAGGTGAGCCCGTACTTGATTTGTCCCTCACCCAGAGTATCAACAAGTCAAGACAGACCCTTAGGTGCTCAAGAGCCTCCTCCCTCCCCCTCCGGTGGAGGGTCTCGTTGATTAACAGAAAAGCCAGAGCAGAATGTAAACAAAACTTTCACCCCAACATCTCTGCTGGGTGGCCAGGTCATTCTTAGTCCATCTGTCCCCACCCGAGTCCAGTGCTCACCTCTGCACAGGCTCTTCCCCAGGGGTTCTCTCGGTTCTGGGCTCTGCCCCTGGTGTGAGGCCTCTTGCCCCTACCGGAGTAAGATCCTTCTCAGGGATCTGGGGAGGTCCATCCACTGTGACTCTTCTCCAGGGACAGCAGGTGAGCCTGGCTAGGCCGGGCTTCCAGCCAGTGTCTGGGGGACCCCTGGCTGAGACCAGACCCTTGTGGATGTCGGCTGCCTGCAGACCCCTGTCAAGGAGGCTCCCTGCTCTAGGAGCACCTCTGACAGGCTCTCTATTCTGGTGGGTTCCCCAGAGAATTCACCCTCTAAAGCTCCCTGCTCAGACCTCTCCTGGGAGCTCCTCTCCACAGGAGCTTCCTGGATTCCTCTGGAGTTCCCCTCTGACTGAGCTTGGGTCCAGGTGCTTGTAATCAGCTGCCTGGGACAGTCAATGACCCCCCGGTGGAGCTTTCTTAAGGCAGTCACAGGCAGCCTGGGCCCTAATGAGTAACGCCCCATAAAGGGGCGCTGCCCTGTGACAAGCCCTGACTGGATCCAGGTGGGCAGACCCCAGTCTGCGGGTGCTGCTGCCCCATTGACTTTGACCGGCACAGACCCAGGTGTAGGCTCAGGGCCTGACTTTTCAACCTGCCGCCTGCACAAGAGTTCATAGGATTTCCAAGCGACTCGACTGCTTTGTCCTACGGCCGGGTGGAAAGATGTTAAACTCACGCGCGGTTCCATTCGATGGAGCTGGGATGGCTGCCCCGGCAAATCCTCCGTTCGCGCGTGTTTGCCAGAGCAGAGCTGAGCTGCTTTGGATGTGGCCGTGGCTTTGGGAAGCTAAGCAGGGCGAGGCCCATAAAGTAGCACAAGCAGGCGACTGCCGAGGGGAAAACTGACCCACAACGACACACCAGCCGCTTGCTCAAATAGGACGCTTTGGGTCTGACCTCAGACCCATTGAAATCACTGGGAGGCTCCATGGACTCCATCGGGTTTGGATCAGACCCTGCCACAGAGTCTCCTTCAGCTTTTGCTTGAGGAAGCCCTGGGCTGGTTTCTTGCTGGAATGGCTCTGTCCCGGGGAAGGTTAACCCTTTACGTGCCGCTCGCTTACTTGGGTGCTTTCTTGTAGTCCAGTGTCCACCACGGGAGGTGTCCTTCTCCCCAGGCGCAGGCTCTTGTAGTCAGGGCTGAGGCGAGAGCTCAGGCGAAAGCAGCCGGGTTTGGCGAATGGGAGCCACGTAGCGTGAGGTGTGGCGCTGGAGAACGAGGCCAGGGTTCGAAAGAAGGGACCTCGCTCTGTGACATGAGGCCCTCGGGAATACAGACTGCTCGCTCCCAAACGCTAGCCCCACCACCATCAGCCGCTAGCCACTTCATCGAGATCTCCTTCCTACAGCTCTGCCTGCTGCATCCCATGACAAGCAGGATCAGACCTTGATCCCCCACACAATTACCCTTTGCCCGACCCTTCCCCTGGTCTCACGCCAAAGAGGAACATTTCAGGGGTGGGCTGGGGGGGTGAATCCATCTGACTGTTGTTGAGCATCTGCCATTCCGATAAAACGAAGTGCGGCTATTGTTTGTTTCTTTGTTTGGTGTACATCCTGAAATATTCAATTGGGATTTACAAAGGGAAATTTTAGCAATACCTCTCCCCTGATTTCAGTGACTGAATCTCTGAGCCAGCTCTGGCAAATCTCCAGCTTCATTTTATGTTCTCCCTTTATGTGTCTTCCTTAATCAAGAACATATAAAAGGGGTGTGTGTCTGTATGTGTGTGTCTGTATGTGTGTGGTGTGTACGCAGAGTGACCTTTGAACTGCACAACATGTAGAGCTTCAGAACAGAAATAGGACTCAAATAAATTGCTTCACAGTCTTATGATTAACCAGGGTGCTGTGCTAAATTGTAGAGGGGTCAAGGCAACATCCTACCATGGAAAAGCTGCCCCTTTTATCCGTGCGGCTCCTGGAGTCATGCTTTGTAAATCAATTATCCTGCATCCTATTTACTATTTAAATGGGCCCTTGCCCTAGACTCTTACATCTGCAGAGGTGGAATTGGGCATTCCCCGTCTTGCCAACCCCACCCATGGAAAAATTATGAGTCTGGGCTCCAAAAATCATGAGATTAAAAAAAAAACCACCGTGCGTTTCGCGTTCTTTTTCTTTGCCTTCTGGGTTTTCAGCCTTTAGGGGTCACATTTTGATGCTTTCCCTGCAACCAGCGGCTAGCTATTTCCTTGTTTTGTTTAACGAGAGCTGAGATACTCACCTCACCCGTGATTCCAGGAGCCGAGGCTTTCGGGAAGACACCAGAAAAGGTGAGCGTTGGCAATGCTGCATTCCTGGTTTAGCGTCAAAAGCAACAAAGAGGCCTGTGGCACCTTATAGACTAACAGATGGATTGGAGCATGAGCTTTCGTGGGTGAATACCCACTTCGTCAGAGGTTTCCCCTACCCACCCGCTAGGCATGCGTCGAGACGGGCTGAGGTTATAGAAAGCAAAAAGAAAGTGGACTGGGGGCGGCTGCCCGTTCTAGGACACACAGCCACTGCAATGGGAAGGCTCTGCAGCAGGGGGTGGTTGGGCCTTTAAAAGCCTGTGATCTCGTCTTCATTCAGATTCTCCGACCACTACAGTATAATGAAAGGCCCTATTGTCCCCCCTGGGTGTGGAGAAGGGGGCAGGGTTACAGCTGATTTGGAAGCGTTAGGTAAATATTAGGCTTTTTAAAAAAAAAAAATCTCCCCCCTCCTGCTGCATAAACCGGGGTGTGGGGGAGTCTGGGTTGACCGACTGGCTGTAATCTGCAGCTGGCCCAGGAGGCGGCGTTCAGAGCTAAGGTTACACAGAGCCAGTCACAAGGCCCAGGATTGTCAGGCAGGGCCGGCTTTAGGCCAATTCCACCAATTCCCCCAAATCGGGCCCCGCGCCTAAGAGGGCCCCGCGCCCAGTGGCAGGGTTGCCGGGGTGGGGGCAAGTGGCCGAGAATCCCTTCCCTGGCTAGAGGCTCCTTTTTAATTTTTACTCACCCGGCGGCGCTCCGGGTCTTCGGCGGCACTTTGGCGGCGGGTCCTTCACTCACTCCGGGTCTTCGGCAGCACTTCGGCAGCAGGTCCTTCAGTGCCGCCGAAGACCCGGAGCGAGTGAAGGACCCACCGCCGAAGACTAGGAGCGCCGCCCGGTGAGTACAAGCCCCACGTGTTTTTTTACGTGTTTTTTTTAGTCATCCCTGCCGGGGCCCCGTCGAAACTGTTCGAATTGGGCCCTGCACTTCCTAAAGCCGGCCCTGTTGTCAGGGCTCAGTTTTGCATCCTTTCCTTGTTTTAAACTTTTCTGTGCTGTTCAACGAGCAGCGAAGCAGCCCCCCCCAGTGCCACAGAACTGTGGGGCGTGTCCTACGGGTGTCGTGGCGACAGCACCGTGGGCAAACGCGTATGCCACTCAGCCCAGCCCGAGACAGAAACAGCTGGGTGGCTTTCCTTCCACGAGTCATTGTAAGATGGGGGAGCGGGGAGCTTTTTCATTTAGGGCCTGATCCAACATGCAGTGGCTCCCCTTGGACTTGGGTCAAGCCCTTCCTGGACTCCTGGCCATCACGGGTAGCTGCTAATTACAAACTACAAAAAGCATGCCCTGTAGAAACAGTGCTTGGAGTGATCTGAACAAAAGGGAGGGTCTGTCATAACCTGGAAGCAGCAGCTTTGGCAAGACAGTGATTAAAGTGTGGTCCCTCCGTGACCTGGGTTGATCTAAATGTTGGGGGGTTTGGCCAGGTCTCTGAGGCCTCTACACGCACACACACACACCTACCTCTCTCACTTTAAGCACCGTGTATAAAATTGTACAGCAGCTGGTTGGGACCTCAAACACAACTAAGGATGCCACAGATGTTCCACTGGATCGGGTGTTGGCAGGAGTAGGGCTGAGCAAGCCTGCAGTGCTGGGGAACGGGCACCTCCCACAGAAGCGTTATGAGCGACTTTGGCATTTTCCCCGGAATGAAACGACACACATGAGTCTGAGAGAGCAACCGAGCTAAATGAATCTGTCTCTGGTTCTTATCCAGTCCCCTGTTACCATAGCGTCTGCAATCCTCACAGGCTTTAGTGTATTTAGCCTTGCTACATGAGGCAGGGCAGTGCTGTGACTCCCATTGGGCAGATGGGAAACTGAGGCACAGATAAGCTACGTGAGGTGGCCAAGGTCACAGAGGAGGTCTGTGTCGGAGTTGGGAAGTGGACCAGTCTCAAAGGTACAGGCAAGTGATTTAACCAGTGCACCATCCTTCCTCTCATATCCACCATGCCTGACTGACTAGAACAGACAGCCCATCACAAGGAGTGAGTTCCGCGGGTGGTCAGCGTGGCCAGCTCTTCCAATTTTACTGGAAGTCTTGAGATATTCCAGGTTTTTCTTAGAGCCCCAGCTCCCGGAGTCAGCTGAGAATTTCAGGTTTCATGAAAAGAAATTAAGTTTCTCGCTCTCATGGCTGCTGAGAAAAGTGTCAAAATGCTCAAAAACAGAAGGCAAAGAAAAAGAATCCAACTTTTATTATTATTTCAAATCTTATGATTTTTAAGCAAATCTTGTGATTTGGGGGGCTGACTCAGGATTTTTGAATGGTGGGGCTTCGTTGGCAACATGGAGATGGGGAACCTCAGTTGGGAATGCTGCTTTCTAACCTGTGGATACAAATAGCTGTTCTGTCCTCCGACAGTGGCCAATGTCAGGTGCTTCAGAGGGAATGAACGGAACAGGCAATTATCGAGTGATCCATCCCAGATGAAGATGATACAAAACTACTCAAGCTTGCTAAGTCCAAAGCAGACTGCGAAGAGTTACAAAGGGACCTCACAAAACTGGGTGATTGGGTAACAAAATGGCAGATGAAATTTGATGTTGATAAATGCAAAGTAATGCACCTTGGAAAACAGAATCCCAACTATACGTATAAAATGATGGGGGTCTAAATTAGCGGTTACCACTCAAGAAAGAGATCTTGGAGTCATTGTGGATAGGACTCTGGAAACATCCACTCAATGTGCAGTGACAGTCAAAAAAGTGAACAGAATGTTGGGAATCATTAAGAAAGGGATAGGTAAGACAGAAAATATCATATTGCCTCTATATAAATCCATGGTACGCCCACATCTTGAATACTGCGTACAGATGTGTTTGCCCCATCTCAAAAAAGGTACAGAAAAGGGCAACAAAAATTATTAGGGGTATGGAACAGCTTCCATATGAGGAGAGATTAATAAGACTGGGACTTTTCAGCTTGGAAAAGAGACGGCTAAGGGGGGATATGATAGATGTCTATAAAATCATGACCGCTGTGGAAAAAGTAAATCAGGAAGTGGTATTTACTCCTTCTCATAACACAAGAACTAGGGGGCACCAAATGAAATTAATAGGCAGCAGGTTTAAAACAAACAAAAGGAAGTATTTCTTTGCACAATGCACAGCCAACCTGTGGAACTTCTTGTCAGATGATGTTGTGAAGGCCAAGACTATAAGAGGGGATACATTCCTGGAGGATAGGTCCATCAATGGCTATTAGCCAGGATGGGCAGGGATGGTGCCCCTAGCCTCTGTTTGCCAGAAGCTGGGAATGGGCGACAGGGGATGGATCACTTGATGATTCCCTGTTCCGTTCATTCCCTCTGGGGCACCTGGCATTGGCCACTGTCAGAAGACAGGATTTTTTGGAACTCATAAGAACATAAGAATGGCCCTACTGGGTCAGACCAAAGGTTCATCTAGGTTCTTCTGACAGTGGCCAGTGCCAGGTGCCCCAGAGGGAATGAACAGAACAGAGAATCATCAAGTGATCCATCCCCTGTCGCCCATTCCCAGCTTCTGGCAAACAGAGGCTCGGGACACCGTCCCTGCCCATCCTGGCCCATTGATGGACCTACCCTCCATGAATTTATCTAGTTCTTTTTTGAACCCTGTTATGGTCTTGGCCTTCACAACATCCTCTGGCAAAGAGTTCCATAGGTTGACTGTATGTTGCGTGAAGAAATACTTCCTTTTGTTTGTTTTTAAACCTGCTGCCTATTAATTTCATTGGGTGACCCCTAGTTCTTGTGTTAGGAGAAGTAGTAAACAACACTTCCTTATCTACTCTCTCTACACCAGTCATGATTTTATAGACCTCAATCATATCCCCCTTTAGTCATCTCTTTTCCAAGCTGAAAAGTCCCAGTCTTATTAATCTCTCCTCATACGGAAGCCGTTCCATACAACTCGTGGGTGAAAGTTGGGCGCTAGTCACGGTGCAATCTGGTCACCCACAGCTGCCCCTTGGCTAAGACCTGTGACATCCCTGCCCAAAGGGGGGGTAGATTCCTGGGGAAAGGGCTGGGGGGGCTCTTTGGGAGGAGCCCTGGAATTTCTGTTAGCAGGTAGAGAAAGGGCTTGTGTGCACCTGGAGGAGCTTGTGCCCCCCCGCGCGCCTCTGCCCTGGATATGGGGAGGTCGCAGCTCGGGGGGTGACCCCTTTGGCTAAGATGGGGGCTTATCTGGAGAAGCAGCTGCGCCCCCACGGGGGCGGCAGGGGCAGCGCCCGCAGGAGCCCGTGGTTTGGGTGGGGCTGCACCTGGCTCTGGTGGGTGGGGCGGGGCCGCACCTGGCTGTTCCCCCGCCCCCGTCCGGGACGCTGGCTGCTCGCTCCCCGCCCCTGCGCGCATGAGCTCGCTCCGCTCCGGCTGCTTCCCGGGAGCCCCGCTCGCTCCCCCGAAAGTGACAAACCGCCGGAGCCGGGGACTCGCTCCTGCCCCCCGGCCCGGAGACATGGGAGCGCCCCGCACCTGGGCGCGGTGGGCTGCGCTCTGCTGCGCGCTGCTTTGCGCGCCCTGGCTGCCTCTCGGCTGGGCAGGTAGGTGGGGGCCCCGGGGGGGGGCAGCTTCTCCCCCTCCCCAGCTCCAGCGCCTCTGGGGAACGCAGCGGGACCGGGGTGCCCCCCCCCAGCCCGGACCCCTCTCCCAGGCTGGAGCCGCGGTCTGGGCTTGCTGGAAAGGGAACCGCAGCGCACGAAGGGTCTCTGCCCCTCAGCCCTGCGCAGCTTGCCAGGGTTTGTTTACAACCCATCCCAGGTGACGGGGCTGAGCCCGCCTGGGTCTCCGACCACTGGGGACGCTGCTGGGTCCTGGCTCAGGCTCCTCCCAAGTCCCGGGGTTCAGGGGAGCCCTTTGCAAGGCAGCAAATCCCGCCTGGGGTTCGTGGTCAGCTGCTGCTCTCACTTCCCTGGGTGTCAGGCAGAGCCACCCCCTGGACTGCATGGCTGGGGCTGCGCTGGCCTGGTTCTGTGACCCAGTTCAGTGCCCGTGGTGACCCATGACGGGCTGCCCGCCCCTAGGCTGTGACCCTGCTCAGAGCGGATCTGGGGCCGGTGCCCAAAGCAGCCCTTGTCCGAAGCGCCCAGCGCTGGGGCAGACAATGGACAATGTTCCCAATTGTGGGTATGACCGGAGATCAAAACTGGGCCCTCGGTTTGTGGGATTCTCTCTTTAGGGGGTGGGTCCCTATTTGTGCGGGGTCACTTTCCTTGCTGTAACTTCCAGCTTAAACTGGGCGCCTGTGTTTTCCTGCCTCCTGGGGGACTCGCATGATCTTTTATGTTCTCACCATGCAAATCCAGCACTTGTTTCATTTCCCAAACACAATGCCCGGGGGAGATTTCAATCTCTGAGAGGCGGATGGCCCACAAGAGACTAAATAATTCCTAACCGAGCTCTCCCGCTTCGCTGATTGCCTGCCAATCTGAGAAGAGCGCTTGCAGATCCGCTCACCTTTCTGCAGCTGGGACTTTGTTGCTAAGAACTGGTGAGAGGTGGCTTCAGATCCTAGAGCGCCACAATCTGTTTGTTGGTTTTTCCCTCCAGCTGCCCGATCCCCACTGTAAAGTACCGGAATAGGCGGCATTCAGCAAAATGTCTGATTGGGTCTCTGGGCCTAGCAGGATAAAAATAACTTCAATTTCTAAACCTGCCTGAAACCCTGAGAACAAAGTCCTACTTTCCCATTGGTTACTGTACAAGTTTCTAACGGCTAGGCAAAGACAAGTGTTAGCACCAAAACACTGTCTCCATGGATACAATGTGCCGCTCAGCCTTCCACTTATTGCGGGAAGGTAATTGCCTAATTATTTTCTTTTCCATTTTCATGGTTTGCAATAGCGGGAGTGGCCTGTGGGTCAGGCTCTGCCTGGTGGTTAATGGCCAGCTGGTTTGAAGGACCCTTTGTTTCAACTCAGACCCGAAGCTGCTCGTTAGCTGTCCCGAAATAATCCTTTGCGCTCCTGGAATGCCTTTCAGTCCAGCTTTTCCAAGGGATATGAAATGGCGGGCGTCCCTCCCAGTTTACAAGGGGGTAAACTGAGGCGCAGAGGTTAAGGTCCTCCAGGGCCCCAAACCTCCATGGGTGTGCTGGGCTTTACCCGAGTGGGATCGGTGCCTAGGTTTTTCCAAGGTGATTGCTAATTTTGGGCACTCAACTTGTGATCTGGGGCCTGATTCTTGACAGTGCCGAGTGCCCCCAGCGCCGGCTGTTATCAGCCAGGGTGGCGGGCACTCCGTCCCTCCGAACAACAGGCCCTTGAGGGCTCAGCTTGGACACCCATAGGCAGTGGTGCCCGGAGCCCGTGAACCTCTCCTGAAAACTTAGTACCAAGGCCCCAGTGCTCCGAACACTGAACACGCCCACGTACCTCCTGTCGCCCCCTCGACTCCGGTGCTTCGAGTTCAGCCCAGGCCTACGTGGGCTTCGACGAGGAACCCTGCTGTCGTGACGCCAAAGGGCCTGTTCTAACCACTAGATCACGCAGCCTCCCCTCTGCCCCCTCCTTACTGGCTATCATTGCTTCTATTTGGAACCAATCACGCAGGGGCAGGAGAGTTCTCTGAAAATAAAGATGAGCCCCCGTTCGATACCTGGGTGACTCACTTCATTTCCCCCAGGACTATTTTTTTTAAATGTTGGGCCACGATGAATAAATGCGGGGGACAGGCAGGCACGGTGGGATCCCACGCGTGACAGTGGTTAGACTTGCTAATTCCTATCCAGATGGGGGTGGGGAAGGCAGTGTTCGTAAGCCAGCAAGGGAGGGGGAAGGGAGCAGACCCCTGTTATAAAGAAGCCCGGCCTGGCTGTGGTTCTGGGAGGCAAACGCTGGGGACTGCTAGGCTCATGCTGCTGGGAGATAGGGTGGGCTCTGATTTTTTTTATCTTGCACTGAAATCCAGGTTCTGGTTGTACTCCCTCCCCCACCCCCAAGAGCTGCTCTCTCTGGAATGGACCCCGGCTGTTAGCAAGGATCTGGCCGTTAGCAAGCAAACGGGTCCAGTTTGGGGGAATCGCCACGTAGCATGAAGGCTGCTATTTGTGTAATTATTTCTAGTGACCTGAACTGAGATCAGGGCTCCCTGGGGCTGGGGGCTGTGTGGTCCGGTATCCGGACAGTCCCTGCCCCAAAGAGCTTACAATCTAAGTAGACAAGACAAAGGAAGGAACTAAAGACCCCCATTTTACAGGTAGGGAAACTGAGGCATGGAGCTATTTCAGTGTCTTGCCCAGGGTCCTTCAGCAGCAGAGCTGGCAATAGACTCCAGCTCTCCTGAGTGCCGGTGCAATGCGTGAGCCAGGAGACCAGCCTTTCCTTGTAATTGATCCACCCCAGATGTACCTAATTGAATGGCTTGTATGGGTCCAATCCTGACAAGTGCCGATCGCCTCCTGGGATGTGCCGAGCATTCTCAGTCGCTGATTTCAGGATTGGGACCCACAGCTGCTGCGAATCCGTGGCTGGGCCTAGGGACATCTGGGTGGCTCTCCCGTGACCAGGCTTTGCAAGTGAACTAGGCAGGAGGCCGAAGGAAGCAGGCTGTCGCCTTAGGACAGCAGCCCCAGATGTGGGGCTGGGTAAGAATCCTGCGAGGTCAACATGGCTCTGCCCAGAGCTGGGCGCAGGTGAGGAGTGCTGCAGGGTTGTTCCAGTGCCCCAGCATCCGGAGGGAACTGCCCAGGCGTAGCACAGGGAAGTTGACCCAAATAGTTTTGGCCATTCACAAAAACAACCGGAGGAGGAGGTGATACAGCCACCGCCCCACACACCCTCATGGCCCTTAGCCCGGTGCTTTGTGCAGTCACCGGATATTTAGGGAACCCAAGGCCCTGTTCTGGAACAGCCCGAAACAGACGTCTTCAATTCACTGAAAATTCAAAAAACCCTCAAGTCGGTTCAACCTGGAGTGAGGTTTGTTTTTTCAAAACTGGCTTGGATCCAAAAAAATTAGCCATTAGCCTAGCTGTGTATTAGTGCTTTGAGATCTGTGATTAAAGGGGCAAGGCATGGCTGCGGTGTTCTCTGCTTCTCTGGGAACACCTATAGCTCAGGGCCACAGCCACGTGAGGCACGTGAAAATGAACATCCTGCTTTCAGAGATGGAGAAACTGAGGCCCAGATTTGCAAAGCTGTTTAGGTACTGAAGAGACTTGCCTGAGGCCAGGGAGGCAGTCGGTGTCAGAGAGCTCTGACTCCATCCCGTGCTCAGACCACGGGACTCGGCCTCTCCTGGGTCTAATCATTAGATTCTAATGCACCTAACTTCCAAGAGAGGGCAAAGGCTGGAATGTCTTGACTCTCCAAACGCTTGCCAGGGCCGTGGCGCGCTGGGGCTGAGAGCAGGGCCGCCCGGGGGGGTGGGGTGGGGGGCAAGTGGGGCAATTTGCCCCAGGCCCAGGGCCCCCACCAGAATATAGTATTCTATAGTATTGCAACTTTTTTTATGGAAGGGGCCCCCAAAATTGCTTTGCCCCAGGCCCCCTGAATCCTCTGGGCAGCCCTGGCTGAGAGGCAGTGTCAGCTCAGAGGCCCTGGTATTGTATTGCCCTTGGGGGATGCTGGCCAGGCTCCCAAGAAGGCCCCTGCTCAAGTGCGCTCAGGTCAGAACCGAAGGGGAGGGGGCTGGGGACTGGTCTGTGTCTGTGAAGGCTTCGCTTAGCAGTTCTGAGGTGCCCTTCAACCTTGAGGCCTCACGGCTCCGTGCCCCGTCCTCCAAGCGGGCTAGTTACCCGGCTGCTTGCTGGGACCTGACATCTGGCATCCTCTGGCTTTTGGCAGGAGAGTGCAAACAGCTGGAGCCCTGTGAGAGGTGCATTGAAGGAGACGCTTCCCGGAACATCACCGGCTGCGTGTGGACGCGCTGCGGAGCCGCGGAGGAGCCAGGTACGCTCGGGGAGCCTCTCTAGTTCTCCTGCATTAACCCTTTGCAGCCTGGCCCCATGGGCCCTGCCCGCCAGGAGGTACCAAGCTGTATTCAAACATCACCACCGTCAGCAGGGATCTTAAAACTGTATCCCAAGCCCTCCGTGTGGGGAGAATCCATGGCATGGTTCTCAGACCCTCCCTGGGCCCCGTGACCTGGGAAACGGCTGGAAACAGGCCCTTGGATTGTTCTGCTGGTGGCCTGGAAAGTAGCAGTGTCCTAAGTGTTAGTGGGCCCCGTTCCTTTTGAGCTAGAGTCTATGCACCCCCACCCGGGGTGTTTTCTGAGCCCTTGTGAAAACCCGTCGGTGAGCGTCACACTGGGCGCTTGGAAAGCCTGGCCCGCTCTGCATGCGTAAATGGTGCTGAGCCCCGGCTGTGGGCGCTTTTACACTGGTCAGGCCCCAGGCGCGCTCTCCCAACACCAGCGTCCGCGATGGGTCAGACGCTGCGCCCATCACCATGGTTCCGCTGTCAATGGGCTCAGGACAGAGTTCCCGGCTGCCTTTCCCGGCGGGGGTCTGTCGGGGCTGGTTTGTCCCCGGGCCAGACAGGGTGCTGTGGTTGTATTGGGCTCTGCTAACCAGGCGGGGGGTTAGGCTGAGCTGCGCCTCTGGCTGCTTCCTCTCATGCTGGCAGGTCAGTGGGGAGTTTGTTGCCCTTTGGCAGCTGAATTCCAAGCTTTCTAAGTGACTCGGTGACGGAAGGTTTCTTCACTGCCCGCCTAGTCATGTCCTGCTTCCCTATGGAGACTATCTCCGAGCAATCTCCCTGTCTCTGGTCTCGGTGGGGGATTCTGGGGACCACCCCCATCCACCCACACCCCACCCTGGCTCAACTCTCTAGCGGAGGTGACGACCCCGGTGTAGGCAGAGTTCTCCTCCTTGCGGGATAGACAGAGGGCATGGAGGGGCCCTGGCTGGTTCTATGAGCTGAGGCCTGGTTTCCCTGGCTGCTAGTCTGGCCGTCTCTTCCCATGCAGCGCCCTGCTCGAAAGCCAAACTGAGATCAGGCTAGGGTGACCGGATGTCCTGATTTTATAGGGACAGTCCTGGTTTTGGGGTCTTTTTCTTATATAGGCTCCTATTATCCCCCCACCCCCTGTCCCGATTTTTCACACTTGCTGTCTGGTCATCCTAGGTCAGGCCCAGCAGCCTATTGCGAAAACCTCTGTGGTGCAGTGAGGAGCCCGCCCAGAGGGAGTTGCTAAACGCAGTGGAGAGGCAACAGCTGGCCTGCTGTGCTCTGATTAAGATGGGGGACAAGTGTCTTAGTGGGGGCCCCTCCCCAGTCACATCACATGCACACACAATTACCCAGCATCCCACACACATGACACCTGCCAAAAATCCCATTATCCTCCCACCCTGTCCTGCGCCATCGCCTCCCACGGCTCCGTGAATCACGCTCCCCGGTACCGAGTGCCACCCGCCCCCAGCTGCTTCTACTGGCGGGTGCAGCCTGCTCCCTCCGCTCCCCCACCTTAAAGGCCTCTGGCTTTAGGCGTCACACCTCCAGCCCCACCACCGGCCGACAGCAGCAGCGCCACCTGGTGGCCAGGGCAGGGCTGGCAGGTTGCTAGCTCAGTCAGCCGTGGCTGGCGGTGCTTAATTTGTAAAGACAGAAGTGCCGGGGCTCAAGCAGTAACGCTGGCATCCTCTGCACAGCATGGCCTTGCATGCCACCGACAGACGAGATGCTGGGGCAGAGCCCTGCCAACCCCAGGCACAAATTAAGCTCTGGTGGCTGGGCAGCCCAGTTCCCCCAGTGAGCAAAGAACAAACTCCGCTCCCTGCTTTGTTGTCTACCCCATCCCACCCGACGCACACTGTGGCCAGCAGAGTCACTTTCCGCTCCGGCTGTCCCATTGCTCTGACTGGGGCACCGAGGGGATCAGGCCCAGCTGGGCAAGGGGAGGTGCATTGTCCCTTTCAGAGCCGAGCGAGGAAAAGTGACAGACCGGTGACTGCGTGAGGGTCTTTCTCGCGCGTCCGTGTAATTCATTCTCTCGCTTCTGTCCCGCTACGCAGTGTGGCGTGAGCTCTCTAAGCTGGAGGCTTTGCAAAGTCCCTGCTCTGTGACCCATGGAAGACACTAGGTCTTTGCTGGGGGGGAGAGAACTGTCTCTTTCACATCTCACCCTGGTGCTTTAAAGCCCAAGGCCCAGCCAGCCCTGAACAGAACAGCACCCGGCATCTTTGTTTTCTGGGTGGGTGTTGAGTTTCCGAGTCCTGTTGCTTTGGGAGGGGCTCTGGCTGCTTCTGCTGCTACCTTCAATAACAACTGATGTCATGGGGGAGGAGGGGAGAAGCAGAGATAATGGAATTGAAAATCCTCCACTTCCCAAAGGGTGGGGCAGAGAACAGAGACAGAAGAGCATGTGGCAAGAGTAAGCCGACCCCACTGGCCCAAGCACATGGACCTGCAGAAAACCCAGTAGCTTAATAATACCTGCCACCTTGTTTAAACTCTTTTGGGAAGCCCTGGCTCGTTCAGTGACTTTAACTAGAGTAACCCGAGTCCATCTATTTGGAGATCACGTCACCTGCTGGTAACATGCAGCCACCTCTGGGGTGAGCTGCATCAGATTCTGCTCTGCTTGCAATTCAACCATGACCTCTTGCTCCAGAAGTGGCATCTGAATGGCTTGTCGGCGTGGCCGACAAGCCCGTAGGCTGCCTCTCGCTCTCCAGGAACGGGTTTCTGATGTGCCGTGCTCGGTCCAGCTGCCTGTTTGTCCAGCTATCCTCATCCAGCCGCCATGTGCCGGGGTGGGCTCCTGCCAGGTTACGGGGTCTGCAGTGAAGCTATGTAAGGGTCCAAAGGGGATGGAGCTAATGCAGCTGAGCTGAAACAAGGGTTGTGATTTGAGTTCCACGGGATCCAATTGATCCCAAATAAGCTGGAATTTGTGGTTAGGTGTTTAATGCTGGAGAGAGCCACGTACAGGGACAAAACAAAGGGAGATGTGATCCCCTTGCTGTTCCTCCACCCTCCGGGAACTGAAATATCCCCAAGGGTGAGAGCCAGTCTCTGTCTCAGCCCACGACGGGGCTCTCCGGACTGACAGCTGCTGGGGGAATTGTCAGTACAAACCGTGGACCCTAGTGGAAGCTGCATGGATCCGATGGGGGGAGAGGTTTGTCGGTCGTCCAAGCAACGCTGCCCAGGAAGGCGTCCCAGCAGGAGATCGTGTTCCAAGCGCGACGCCGTCTGCACAAGCTCTGGGCGTGATGCTGGGCAGGGCAGGGCCCTGGGGGAGCAGAGGCTGCTGATGCAAAGTTGGAACGTGCCAGACTCAGAGCCCGGATGCTCATTTGGGCTGGTGTGGACTGAGCCCTTAGGCGCTGCTTCCCCAACTCTCGTGTGCGGCTGACCACGCTGACCATGTGGTCTCGCTCGCTGTCTCCCCACGCCAGCCAGGAGTCGCCCACTCAGAGCCCCCTTCGCGGGGGGAATGGCAGGGGCTTCTAGGGGGCAGGTTTGCTCAGGGGAGTTTTGTGAAAGGTTTTCCCTGCTGGTTTTTCCTGTTTCCTTCAGGGCCCGGGGGCTGCATTGGGAAGGGAGAAGCCACCAAGGAGACGTGCTCTGTCTACAATGTCACTGCTACCTGTCCAGGTAACTTCCCGGGGTGAACGCAGCAGCGTGAGCTATGGGTGGAGCACAGCACTGGGCCTCGGGAGACCTGCATTCTACCCCGACTCGGATGCTGATTTATTTTCCCATCTGTAAAATGGGGATAATATTCCCCCTTCTTTGCAAGGCGCTGTGCGAGCCGATGGTCTCAATGTAAGTGCTGGGTGATATTATTATTTATTTATCTGCTTTTGTGTAAGAGAATCCACACTCCATTGCAGGAGCAACAGCTGTGAAACCAGTCCCAGCCTCTCCCAGCAGGGGGCGCTGTAGGGAATGGGGCAGGAGCAGTGGCTGTGGGGGAGCTCACAGCTATTCCAGTCCCCGACTCTCCCAGTAGGGAATGGGGCAGGAGCACTGGCTGAAGGGGGAGCTCCAGTCCCAGCCATGGTGAGAGCCAGCGAGGAACTCTGGCCTCTAAGCGCCTCGTCTTGTTCTTCCACCCTCAGCGCGGAGATCGCCTACCAAGGAGCCTCCGCGCGCATCCACCAAGGAGACTCAGCGAGCGTCCACCAAGGAGCCTGAGATCCTCACCCCAGGCAAGTGGCACCCGTTGGGCTGGGGAGGGAGTGGCCGGCCGGGGATCTAGGGTGACCAGCAGTGGCCGGCTGGAGAAGAGGGAAGTTCTAATGTGTGGTTCTTGCACCAGGCTCAGGTCAGCGGGGAGGAGTCTGGCGGGTTTGTTGTGCTGAGAACACGCGCCCTTCCCTCCCGCGTCAGGGGAGGGAGACACCCGTGTACTAACCTATAGGCACAGTTAACTGTGATTTGTTCGTGCAAACAAGGTCATCGCTCGTGCAGAGTATCACAAGTTGATCAACTTGCACACTCGTTTTGCATGTGTATTTGGGGTCCAAACGTTTGGAAAAGTCAGGCCTGGGCGCAAGTGAGAGAGAGACATCTGCTTGTATATAGAGACTCTCCCAGCATTGCTTCACTCCCCACTAAAATGCGGCCGAGTCCTGGGTGGAGCGGCCCCCAGCACCTGTGAGACCGGTTGCAGCAATGCAGCATGGGATAGGAAGAGAATACTGCCTCCAGCTGAACCTGCCGGGGGAAATGAAGGCAGGCGGAATGTAACGGGAACAAATGCTCTTTCCAGTCCCTTGCTCGTAATAGGCTCTTGCTGCTGGGGTGGGTAACCAGGAGGGAGGATGGGGAGCGGGATGGCAGTGTTATGAGAAGGAGGCTTTTTCCAGGAAGGAGAAGCAGGAATCAGAGAGCTTTCAGCTAATTAAAACGAGTAACCGTATCCTGGAGCTTTGTGAATTATTGATCCAGCCCAGGCTCTGCTGGGCAGTTGCTCTCTTTAGCGGAGCAGCCGATGGCTTCTCTTCCCAGTCCTCCCATTCTGCATGCCGCTGGTTCGCTCTCTGCTCCCAGACACGCGCACACAGTCTCTGCTCTGCAGTAAACTCTCGGCTACAGCAGGGGGGCTGGACAGAGGAAAGGGCTGGCATAGGGAGAGCACTGAAAGGGTCTGTAGTGTGCATGGGGGGCCTGAAGTGTCCCCCCCCCCACCTCCTTTGCATTTCACTCTGTTATAAAACAAGTCAGGATGCAGAGCGCTGCTGCGCTGCGTTCTCTGCCCCTTCCTCTCACCTCTGCCTACAGATGGGTCTCGTTCTTCTTCACCAGTCAACAGGCTGCTGCGTCGCCATCAGCTTCAGTGCATGAGATGCCCTCTGGGCTTGGGAGACTAGGTTACAATAGGAAGCCCAGCATGCTGGCTGCGCTGGAATGCAGCCACCTCTGGGGAGGAGGGCAGCCGCCTACTCATACGCTGCACCACAGGTGGGGTGGGGAAGAAGAGATGCTGCTGGCCAAAGAGAATGGGGGAAAGTGCCATGGGATCTGGAGTGACCCTTGTCCCAAACAGCCGGGACCTCAGCTTCATCTCTGATGGCCCAGTCCCCCTGGCACCATGCTGGGGCATTGGTGGAGAGGGCAGTGTTCTCTCGAGGTGGAATGCCCCTCTGAGTTCCTGGAGAGCTTGAGGTGAGCCTATTCCAGAGCCTGGGGCATCTCCTGACTCTTCCTCCTGCCCCTTTCCCTCCATCACTGCCCAGGGAAGCCCTGCTTAGCCAGGGGCAGGAGAGGGGTGTTGCCTTCAGCACCAAGGACAACATACCTACTCTCCGGGCTCGGGGCCCCAAGGCGTGTGTGTGTGGCGTCAGGCCCCAGTAACGCCATTGCTGCTTCCCCCCCCCCCAGGGACGACGGCCGGCCCCCCGCGGACCGCCACCTCCGAGTTCCGCCCGCCTGGCTTCGACTCGGCCAGCTTCGTGGGGGGGATCGTCCTCGTGCTGAGCGTCCAGGCCGTCTTCTACTTCATCGTCAAGTTCCTCAAGTCCAAGGACAGCACCTACCAGACGCTGTAAGCTTCCCCCCCACACACACACTGTCTGCCTTGGCCAGGCTTGGCCCTGGGGCTGGAGAACCACTCTGATCCCGGGAGTGGCTGGGGGCGAGCTCTGCTGTGTGTGATGGGGCGTGGAGGGAGACCCACTGGTGCCACAGGCTCGGCATTGACCCACCCATAGCTGTACGTGGGGCAGTTGCTAGATCCAGCCCGGGGGGGGGGGGGCGTAGCACTGTCCGGCTCCCATCTTTCCACCTGTTTAGACAGCACCGACTGCAATCTGTCTAGAGTCGCCGTGGGTACGTTTCCCCCGCCACAGCTAGGCAGTCGTGCGCATCTGGGGTCTCTGCACCTGCTCCCCAGCGCGCTGTGAGATCCTTGTGTGTCTGTCTCTGGCAGCTGCGCGCACGTGGCCGCATGTGGCGGCTCCTCCTCTGTCTTGCTCATGGCCGTGCATTGTTGGTTCACTCTCATGCAAACCCCGCTGTGAACCTTTGTGTTCTCCCTCTCTTTCCCCTGTCCCAGCCGCACTGGGGCGTCCGCTCCACCTCTCCCTGCCCCGTGGAGGCCAGGTCTCCCCAGCGCGGGCTCTCCGTGAGCAATAAACCCCAGCTCTCCCTCTGGTGGAGACTCTCCTCGGCCGTGTTTCTCTCATCTGGTTGTTTTTCTGCCTCCTCATCCATCTGTTGTCGCCGGTTCATCTCTGGGGTGCCTGCCAGCTGGCTTCTCCCCTCCCCGGATCATCCCCCGTTTCCTGCCATTCGCAACAGAGAGGCAGGATCCGGGGACCCAGCCCCTCGGAGAGCTCGTTCTGCTGCGGAGCCGGAGCCCTCGCGCTGATCGGGTCCGTGGCCTGGCCGGGGCATGCGGGGATGGGCCGGAGCTGGGAAGTGGCTGTTTGCAAGAGGGGAGGCTGGGCCGGAGTCGCTGACGCTGGGTGAAACGGTGGCTCGCTCTTTCATCCCCCGGTGCGTCTCCAGAGGCTCTGGGCGGGGCCCCCTCCACCCCCCCCCCCCCCCCCCCAACACCCACACTCCTCTGCTTCTCCCCAGCCTATGCGCTCCTCCACCTGCCGGCCCATCCATTTTGCCCCCTTCCCCTTTGGCCTGACTCCCCTGCCCGAGGTACCAGGCCCCATGTAGGGACTGACCTCTGGGCGTGCCCTAGTCCTGGGCACACGCTCGCCTCATTTCCCCTCGGGCCCTGCCTCTCTCCGCCCCAGTCCCGGCTCAGGGACCTTCTCTCTTGTGGGAACAGGGCCCCTGCCTCCCTTCACACCCCATAGGAGCGCGTGGAGGGCAGAGGCTCGTGCTGGGCCGGTGTCTAATGTCAGGGGCCGTCCCCTCTCTCTGTTTCCCTTGCACGCTGCCCGGCGCCAGGGAGGAGAACCAGTAGGTGTTGCTGTATGGCTCTGTGTACACGTGCAAGGCGGCGGGAAACGCAACAAGAGAAAATGTCGCCCTTTCTTGGAGCTGCCTGTGGGTGGGGGTGGAGGGTGTCTCCAGGGCAGCGTGGTAGCCCAGCCTGCCCCCTCCCTGCCGGTGTGCTGTGCAGAGGGGGCACGCAGGCCTTGGCTAGCCCGTTGGCTTGTATTAAAATGCTGTCTCCTTGCCCAAAGGCAGGGCCGAGGTGCTCCACTCAGGAGCTGGGTAATGCCCCCCCTTGCTATTTAATGGGACGCTACCCACTTCCTATCCACCACCACGGCCCACTGCTGTCACAAGCATTTTCTTGGCGGGCGTCTGGCCGTCTCTCCCCCCTGCCCCAGCCCGTGCGCTACAACAAGGCTCTCTGCTGTCGTAGCAGTTCCCAAACAAGCCCCTCTGTGGACTGGGAAATTCCCCGCCCCCCCCCACCCCATGAAGCGTCCTCAGTCTGGCTCCAGCTTGGCTTTGTGCAGCCAGGCTGTGGTGAAAGCGTGTGCTTGTGCCCCGCCCGATTGGCTTCCCCGGTGCTCACGTGGCCCTGGTGAGGGAGAGTGGAGTGGAGTGGTGGCGTTAGAGTGGGAGTGCTGGGTTCTGTTCCTGCCTGTGCCACTGGGCTCCCTGCAGAACCTCCGTGCCTCAGTTTCCCTGGCTGTCCAGTAGTAATAGCTACCTGTAACACGCTGTGGGGTCCTTGGCTGGAAGACGCCAGAGACGACGTTACAGGGGCGAAGCGGCACGTCATATAACAATGAGACGAGCCTCTGAAATCTGCGGTGGAGTGTGTCCGGCTGGGAGCAATTCTGCACAGCCCTTCTCCCGGCTGTCCCACGTACGCTCAATGGAGCGGGCAGGGTCTGTTCTCTTAGCACTGTAGTGCCTAGAAGACCTGAGTAAGATCAGGCCCCCCTGGTGTCAGGGGCTGTACAGAGGCTCAGTGAAACACAGACCCCGCCCCAAAAGACTGTCTTCAGTAGGGAAGACAAAGGGTGTGGGAGAGGAAGGATCATCCTGGTTTTACAGAGGGGGAACTGACTCCCTGCGAGCCCATCGGCCAGACTGTTCCAGCGAGGTCAGCCCCTCCCATGCTGGGCACTCCTGAAAATCTGGCCCGAAGCGTGTGCCGCCCGGACTCGATGGCACAACCACAAATCGAATCCAGGTCTCCTGAATCCCAGCCCGGTGCCTTATCCCCGAGCCCATCAGCCCCCCCCCAACTGGGGTGCAAACCGGGTCCAGCTCAGAGCGGGTCTTGTGAGCTCTCCCTCCGGCGATTCCTGCTGCCGGGGCTAGTCGGGGGGGCAGCGAGATGCCTGCCCCTCATGTCTGCCCCCCCCCCCCCCCCCCGAGCAGTTTCCAAATAATCCTGTCCCTTCATTTCTCACTTGATTGCTGAATCCCCAGGAGGATTTTTGTTCTCTTCACTCCCCCTCCCGCCATGTGGCAGGGCAGGCGACGCTAGGAGAGAGGCATTGCTGGTTCGCTGTGAGGCCATCTCTAAAATACCGGGCGCTCCTGGCCGCTGGCATCCCCTCCAGCCAGCGGCTCCCCGCTCCGTCTGGATGGCAGCCGCCGCCTAGGAGCGGGGTCTCTCCGAAAGGCAGCTTAGCGGCAGATGGCTCTGAACCCCGAGCCAGCAGCACGTCTGCCGGTGTCGCTTCGTCCCCCCTTCCCCAACGCACCCGTTGCGAGGGGAAGGTGGGGTGGTTAAAGGGGTGTGCGCCCCTTCCCGCCAGGGCCGTCCCGGGGGGGGCAAGTGGGGCAATTTGCCCTGGGAGGGGCCCCCAATGAGAATATAGTATTCTATAGTATTGCAACTTTTTTTTATGGAAGGGGCCCCCAAAATTGCTTTGCCCCAGGCCCCCTGAATCCTCTGGGCAGCCCTGCTCCCCACTCCCCACCCCCCCCAGCTGTCCGTGTGCTCTTGCTGTGCCGTTGTGTTGCCGTGTGGGTCCCTGGGGGGCGGCTGGGGGCATGCTGCGTGCAGTGGGCCGAAGCCTTGTGAGCGCGGAATTAAAGTTGCGCGGTTTGATTTCTCCGGGGTGGCTGTTTGTTGCTGGGCGGATCCCTGCACGGGCTGGAGGGGCCGGGGTGGGAGGGTGGGTGTTGACAGCTCAAGGCATGGAAATCCCTTGGCACAGTTAGACGGGCCCAGGCAAACTGGGCTGACCCACCGGGCGCGGGGGGGTGCTGCTGTATCAGGTGTCTGGTTCCCCTGCCCCGCTGGGCTGCGAGGCCGAATGGATGTCTGTCCAGGTGTGCACCCCTGCTCCAATAGAAGGGTCTGCGGGAGACCATCTCCAGCACCCGCCGCAGGCGTTAAGTCCTGGGGGGCCGGGGGCACGGCTGAGAACGTTTGGGTTTTCAAGGGCGGGGGGCAGAACAACCGGCCCGGGGGAAGCAAGGAGCCGTGTCCCTGTGCTTCAGGCAGCCTCTGAGAAATGGCTTTCGGGGGGTAGGAGCAGCTGCTGTGCATAATTGGCCTGTTTCCCTGAAAGCAACCCTGTATCTGTCTGCGTCTGTCCGTCCCCCACCCACGGTTTATTTGCCCGTCTAATGACATTACCCGCTTGGGGCCAGATCGACAGCGGGCGTCTCCGCTCTGTGCCAGCCCTGGTTTAGGGACAGAGGAGGCTCCTCAGCCGAGAGCTCCCTTGGGAAAGCGGGGGGGTCCTTGCAGTGTGGAAGCTGCTATGGGAAGGGAGGGGTGTCTTTTCCTAAGGGGAGCGTGATTGCTTTGGTACGTTGCCCCAGCGACAGTCTGGGTCCCCTTTGCCCACATCTCGCATCCGTCTCCTGGAGGGGGAGTCCTTCTCGTCCCCTAGAGACGTGGTATCTCGGCCCAGACAGGCGCTTGTTTTAGACTCCTTGCTGGGAACAGCCCTGTCACTTCACAGCAGCCCTTGGACCTTGCCTCCCTGGGCTGGGAGTGAACCAGCGACCTGGTGGTGAAGGGTTCCTGGTGCTGCCAAGCCCCTAGGGCATCCAGTCCTGTCTGGGACAGCAGCCTGCTGGGGTGTGGAACGGCGGCAGCGATTGCGGTGGCACTCGGCCCCCGCTGGTGAGCTCTCTTCTTTGTCCCACCGCCTTAGGATCTGACGGCCGCTGCCCAGGGCGGGGCGGTGAAGTGGTTTCCTGTGGGAGGAGGAATGGACGACGAGGCGGCCGGTGCCCCGGCTGCCCTGCTTGCTCTCGCCCGCGCCCCCCTCCCTCCTTGCTGGGGCAGGAGAGCTGGGCGCCGCGGAGCTATGCAAAGCGCTACCAGGCCGGGTCCTCCGGGCTCGGAGCCGTGTCGTGTCCATTAGACTCGCCACGGGGAGGGCTGGCCCCAGAGCCCCGGGGCCACACGCGCTCCAGCCAAGCCTCAGGCCAGGCAGTCCCCAGCAAGACCTGATGTCGCTGCCTTGTTTAGGAAGCTCAGGGTGCCCTCCTGGCCCTGCTCTCTCTGGATGGATGGACCCCCGGGGCTGACAGGCTCAACCCACCTCGCCGGACCCTCCACGGCGCAGCTCTGCCTCCCTCTAGCTCTGTTTGATTGTTCCTTCCCCCCCGTGGGGGCTGGCAAGCTCCCCTTTCCTGCTGGAATTCCAGTGGGTGGGGGTGAGGGGGGTGAAGCTGGGTCAGCCAGTCACTTGGCCTTCACCTTCTGTCTGCTGGAGGAACGTGCCCCCCCCACACACACAGGCCCTGAGCCCCCTGCCCCACCCTGGCCTGTAACTTCCCACCAGCCTTCATCTTTGTAACCCCTGCCCAGTCGGGCGGACCAATCCTCAGACACAAGGGCTTTCCCAGGCTACGGGAGCAGGAGAGGTCTCCCCTAGGCTCAGGTGAGCTTCGTGCTGTTCCTTCCAGAGATCTCAAGGGACCCACAGCTGGTTTCCTCTTTAAAGGTGGCCTAAGGGCCCCCCCCCGGATGTTCCCCAGTTCCTCTCTCTGGTGCCTGCCAGCTGGCTTCTCCCCTCCCCGGGCCCGCTCTGCTCTGAGGGGGCTGTTTGGGTTATTCCCCACGCTGGCTCCATTTCCCTGGGGCTGGCGGGACTCTGGGCTCCGACCCCCGGCCATGCAGCGCTGTGGGAGGATGGAGTCATTGCACGCAGAGGAGGCAAATAAAAGCACTTTCTTTTTCTTGGATCTTTGGTGTCTGGGTCGTGTATGGGAGTGACGGGGGCTACGTTACACCCAGTGCCCCTGTAGCCTGTCGAGCAAGTTTGCTGCACCTGGGAGCCCCCCCCCACCCCCCCCCGCTCTGGTGGTGGGGTCTGGCACGTACACCTGGGACGGGGCGGTGGGTGGTTCGTTCTCGCCCTCGGCCTGCTGACAATGGGGGCTGTTCAGTGATGGAGGCAGGCACATGCCTCTTTCCCCCATGCTGCCCTTCTCTAGGGCCGCTGGCAGGGAGCCAGGCTGCCTAACTGCACTGCTGCCCCTGGGCCTGCCCCACGGCCCCTACGCCCTGAGCAGCAGTAAGGCCCTGGTCCTCTGACTATGCTGAATGCTCAACCGGCGTCCAAGTGGAGATGGACGTGGGGGTGTGGTGGGGAGGTGCTGCGCTTGGAGAAGCAATGGCTGGGGCTGGAAACGGTCTGCCTAGCCCCGCTGGGAGTGAAGGACTCGGTCTGGGTTCTGCTCTCCTCCCTGTTATTCCTAGGAAGAGAAACCAAACCACTTAGGGATGTGAGCTTTGGACCCCACGGGTGGGGAAACTGAGGCACGCAAAGGCAGCCAGAGCAAGGCCTTCGTTTCAGAGCTGGGCACCGAGCTCACGACTTCCTGGCTCCCAGCCCTGTGCTCGGTCGCACCTTGTATTTGAACACTGAAGCCTACGGCTGTCAGCCCGACCCGGTCCTCAGCACAGAGCGGGCCTGCCCCAGCTCGCTCCTGTGTCTCCCCTTTGCAGGGCGTTGTTATGGCATGTGGCCTAGGACAGGGGGTCTCACAACACATTTTTGGTGGCCTCAGAGTGCGGCCACCAACTCTGGCTGGGGGCTGCACTGACATTTTTTCCTGAAATACTTAATGAACTTTAGGGAAAACAAATAAATATGGGCATGTACACAGCCAGAGCATTGTCATTGCTTTATGCCGGGTTTTTTGCATAATCCATAATAAAAATAATGCTGTGAAAAGTGATATTGGTATGTTTGTTAATATCACTTTTCACAGCAAGTTAAGACCTGGATGGAGGAGGGGGGGGGTGAGGCAGCAGGGGCCAGGGAGGGAGGATGGA
>NW_020664587.1:8586306-8627734 GCF_002925995.2 Terrapene triunguis
TGCTGGAGGAAGAGGCCCGACCCCACCTCTCCAGAGGGTCTCTGGAGGATGGTAGTTGGGGCTGCCAAGCTTTTGTGCCTTGGAACAATGGTGGGAAGCCCGGTTTACTTCCCAGGAAAAGCTCCCCACGAGGGCATTGTTCCTGGAACGTACATAAACCGAGAGGCAGTTGGGGAGGGACGGGCTCATGAGAGAACAGAGTGAAGATGTGGCCAGTCGGCCCTCGGAGCTTTATTCCAGCCCTGCTTTGGCTCTGCACCTGGACGCTGGTAACCGGGGACCCAGGCACCTGCCCAGGTAGGAGAAGCTCTGTTTGGGGGCTGTCAATGGGGGGCTAGGTTGAGCTCTGAGGCACCCACGTTGCCTAGCGATGGCAGGGGGAGTTCTCTAGCCATTTAGCTGGCTCCAGCGGTGCAGTTGCTGGGTCAGGACGTTGACGGCTGGGCCCTGGGTGCTGATCCCGTTGGGCTGGCTGCGGGGATGGGTTTGGGGGCTCCGAGCGGGTGATGGGCTGGAGCTGAGCCGGGAGGAATGGAGGCTGGACCCCAGGGGCGTGCCTGTCATGGGGAGAGCTTGTCTGGATGATGCACTCCAATGTCACGTGGGCCAGGCGTCCCTGCTTCCCGGGTTAAAGCTGGCTGTAAAAAGGTGAAGGCCACGTGGCTGGGATGGGCTGCGCAGCCCAGAGTGTGGGAGGGTGGCTAGAAGAACAGGGGTGAAAGCTCCCCAACTGCCGCCCACCCACTTGGTGCCCCTGGGATGCATTTATTGCCGAGTGCAGGGCCAGTCCCCACAGCCTAGACCAGCCCTGCACTGGGGGATGCTATGGAGTGAGCCATTGCGCAGGGGCAGTGGAGTAGGAAGACGTTGGCTATCGCTGGGCCGGTGATCGCTGAGAGCAGGGAGGCAACGCGGACGTGGTGGTAGATGCCTTTTGGGTCCCTTTCCCTCTCCCTCACTGGGCTGTGCTGACCTGTGAGCACAGGGCAGGTCCTGTCCAGCAGCCTTGGTTCCACAGAGCCCTCCAGAGACAGAGACCGAGGGGCCAGCGGTAATGATCAAAGGGGCCAGGGTAAGCGATGCTGGGAACCGTCTCACGAGGTGACTCGCTGGGGCCGAGCCGAAGCAGGTGCTGGCATCGTGCCTTCTCCCGTGTCTCTTTGTGTTTCCACAGAGGTGAAGGTGGTGGGGCTCTCCGGCGCTGAGAAACTCACCATATTACAGGGGTGCCCTGGGACGCCAGGCGCAGCAGGAAGCCCTGGAGAAAAGGGGGCACCCGGTCAACCTGGCCTGAGAGGTAGGAGATGAGAGAGGGGCTCTCACAACAGGCGCTGCCCCCAAGCTGGAGCCGTCCCCTCTGGGCCTGTGGGGTGGTCTTGGGCCAGCTCCCATTGGGTCTGTGGGGAAGGTGGAGAACGCAGCGGTCACAAGGAGGGGATCGGACTCGGGCAGCTACGGAGCACTATGGCTCAATATGGAGTCAATTGGCGCAGCGGCATTGGAATCAATGCCCCATTTACACCGGAAGAGGATGGGGCCCAATGGCTCAGAGGTGTCACTAGAGCCAGAGAATCTCTGGCTAAGGGTGCAAACCCCATATTGAACTGGGCTCTTCGCTGGGCGGTGCCCGGTGCGACCCCATTGCCTGTGGTCACTCTGGCTGGTGCATGGGCCTTAGCAGACTGTGTGTGAGCCCTCCTGGCACGGCGATTAGTCCCTGATGAACCACTCGCCCTCCGCTGGTGGAAGACCAAGGCACCACTTCATGGGCCAGCCGCCCTTCCAGCTGGCATAGCCACGCCGCCCCCTGAATCTGGCCCTCTGCCCCCCGGTGCCTCTTGCTCCCACACACAGGGCTCAACTGACCAGCCCCTGTAGGGTTGGGCAGGAGCCCCCCCCCATACCTCCTCCAGGCCCCATGGCATCGTCCACCGGGATTAGCTGGGCAGCCCACATGAGCCGCTTCTCGTGGTTGCTATGGGAACAAGTAGTGATGGATCTTGAGCGCTTCCCTTCTTTTTCCTCTGGGTCCGTCCGTTCGTCCCCCTTTAAAAGAGCCCCCGGGGACTCCCCCCCCCAGACCGTGTTCTGCGCCTTAGCTGCGCTCAAGCACTTGCCTGCGTTCACTGCGTCTCTCTGTCTGCTCTGGATTTCAGGGGCCGGGGGCCCGCCCGGGAAAGCGGGCCTGAAGGGGGAACGAGGTAACTATGTAACAATGCTCTTGGGGGGGCACCTGAGGGTGTAGATTACACCCGATGGGGGGTTGTTATTCGAGGCAGGCAGGAGCCGTAGCATTCAGATGGGGAGCCCCCCTGTTTCAAGAGGCGTTGGTGGCTGGGCTGGGGCCCACTCCTATCTGCTCTGTTTCTAGTCGGTTTAGTCTGTCCTGCCAAAGTTCTCCTGTGGCTTTCAAAAGGGGCCTTCGGGGCTGCTAATAGAGCTCTAGGGCCTGATCCCCCCCCCCCCCAAGTCACCACAGCCCTTCCCATCGATTGCAACGGCCACTGGGACCAGGCCCTCAGAACCCGGGGCAGCACGAAGCTTTGGGACAGGCATCCAGTGTCAGGGAGATGAGACAGCGCCCAGGATCGCCCCCCCCCTTCCCCCGTGCTGGCCTGAAGCGGGCTCTCTCTGGAGCATTTCCACCTCTTCTCACGCCGCAGGGGGCCGATCGGGGTCTCTGTGGGAGGGAGCCTTTCCACTGCCCTCAGTGGGCTTTGGCTCAGGTCCCCAGAGAGCAGGTGGCCGTGAATGTTGCACCCAGACACTACCAGCACATTGCAAGGCGGGAGGGCAGTAATACAGGAACCTTCCACTCGCCATCCAACCAAGTTCTACAGGGCGCCTGCTAAGCTTTGCTGTCTAACTGCGTTTTTTTTTTTTTGTTTCTCGGAATGGCAGGAGACCACCCAGACCCTTCCTTCCTCTGCCAGAACGGTGAGTTTGCCTCCTCGGCGCTTAAAAAAGGACTGACCCTTGTGTGCATTACGTAGCGCTTCGAGGCATCCACCCGCCACGCATGGGGCTGTGCTGACGCAGAGCGAGAGACGGTCCCTGCCCCGGCGAGCCAAGAGCAGCCCTGGGCCCATTTTACAGGTGGCGATCGTAAGGGCCCAAGAGGGGTTGATGGACGAAGGGGTTGGTACGATGCAGCGCAGAGCTGCGCGGGGTACCCCCCTCTCATCGGACTGACCCCACGGAGCTAGTTAAAGAGATGAAGTGACTGGCTCAAGTCACACAGGGAGTCTATGGCAGAGCTAGAAACCCAGTTCCACTGAGTCTTCATCCAGTGCCTTAACCAAAAGACCATCGCTCCGGAGCGGTGAATATTCCCCTTTCAGGCACCGGCCCCACCTACTCCCCGGAGCAGTTTAGTCCTGGCCTGCTGCAGTTGCAGTAGCCTTCACGTCAGAGGAATAAGAAGGCTGTGTTGGTTTGTCTGCTTGCTTTAGAAGGTTTAACTCTCCTTCAGACGGGAAAGCGCACAGGTCTCTAATACAGGAACGATAGGCAATAACCCCTTTCCTCCAAGGATCTCAAAGCACTTAGGTGGGAACGTATTATCAGCCCCACATGGGGAAACCGAGGCACAGAGAGGGGCTATGATCTGCCCTGGGGCACACAGTGAGTCAGTGATGAACCCATGAGTACAGATTCCCACTTCCCCCTGTTCTAACCATTAGACCACACTTCCTCCCTGAGCTGGAGCTAGGATCCAGGTATCCTGACAGGCAGTTCCTGTTCTTTTAAGCACTAGCCCCCAGAGCCGGGGCTAGAGCCCAGGAGTGTAGACTCCCAGCTGTCCCTGCGCTAAGCACTACATGGAGATGAAACCCTCCTGAAATGACATTTAGCCTAAACCAGGTTCCTGGAGCCTGCTGTGACCGCTAACTTGGTAGCAAGGTAACCCCCTAGTACTGCGAGGGGATCTCAGAATTCCATCAGCAGCCACTCAGTCCCGTCCCCTCCCCACTTCCGTGCGCCTCTCTCTGGGAGGAGACGAGACCTCAGACACGTTTCCCCCGGGACCAAATTCTGCCTTGATTCCAGGGCCAAAGAGCTGCAAGGAGCTTTTGAGCAAAGGGGAGTTCCTGAGCGGCTGGCACACCATCTACCTGCCGGACTGCCGGCCGCTGAGGGTCTTCTGCGACATGGACACGGACGGTGGAGGCTGGCTGGTAAACGCAGTATCCTAGCGCCGGAGCGATGGAAAAGGGGGATCGGGTCACATCCAGAGCTGCCTGCTTCCAGCGCAGTGCGAGAGATTTACGCCCGGGTAGCAGAATGTGGCCGTGATGTGGCTGGGGAGGGGTAAAGAGAGAATCATTCCTTACCTGTAGGTAGCGCCTTTCACCCTGAAGGGCTTCACAACCCGTCTGTACAGGGAATCGCGTCTCCCATGGTTGGAATGCAGCCACCTCTGGGGAGGGATGGGGCAGCTGTTTGACAGTGCGTAGTAAAGCTACAGTGCAGGGCAGGAAGATCGCTGCGTCTCCCTGAACAAGCAGGAGGGGTTGAGGTAGAGGAAGTTAACTCAGGCTGTGGAGTTACTGGGGTTATCAGTCCATGAGTTAGCGGAGCAGAGAAATCGCTGGAAGGCAGATATCTCTGTCTCACCTTTCCCTGACTGCTGGCATGCCCCACACACCTGTCTTTCTCTGGTTTGTAAGATTTCCCTTTGCTCACCCAGGCATGGTGTGAGTCCCCGGTGGCTAGGGATGTGCAAGGCTGACACCCTGAACGTCCTGGCTGGCTGGGCACTTGTGGGGGGAGTGGAGGGGAAGGAGGTCATGGGGCTGTCGCAAAGGGGCGTCACTCCCAGGCTCTCACTGGCTTGGCCGAGATTAACAGCCAGCGCTGAATGTGCTAAGGCTGGGTCCAAGCAGCAGAGTCCGGAGCCGCTCTAGCTCGGTACTTCCCCAGCACATGGGGAGTGGGAATTGGAGCTGGTTTTGCTTCGCGGATCCACCTCCAGACAGATCATTCTATCCTGGCTCCAGCCATAGTTACCGCTGGGGGCTTTGGGGGCGGAGGGGGAAGGAAAGGCATCAAAACCCCATGATGTATCCAACTGTGCAACATTTTACCCTAGTGGGGGAATTCCTTCCTGACCCCAGCCAGGGACAAGCTCATGCCCTGAAGCCTGAGACTGGACAGCCCAATTGATCTTTACTTCCAGCTAGTGTCCCCATAGCTGCTCTTCTGGATCCTCCATGGCCCAGCTCAGTCAGGGCTGCAGCTATTGTTTGAAGTTCGGCTGCCGGAGCATGAGAGCCGGGTCAGCTCCCAGCCCCCATTCTCTCGCCTCTCCTCCAGGTGTTCCAGAAACGCATGGACGGCTCGGTGGATTTCTACCGCACCTGGAGCGCCTACAAGAAGGGCTTCGGGAACCAGCTCTCTGAGTTCTGGTTGGGCAATGAGAACCTCCACCTGCTCACCCAGGATAGTAAGGAAGCCCAGCAGCTGTCCTGCGGGCTGTTATTCCACAGGGCCTCTCCAGGGGGCGAAAGCGAGCAGCCATTACCCATCAGAGGCCTTTTAGACCCAGCCCTTGGATTCTGAGGGGCTGGAAATGCCCAGGTTGGGTGGGAATATCCCTTTCCTCTGATCCCCTCCTTTTCCCCGGGGGATCCCCTCCCCTCCCTCTCAGCCAGTTCCCACTGTTGGTCATTCTGCCCTATTGCCCTGCAAAGACATGGCATCGCTCACAGGGATGGTCACCCCTGGGTGTGCTGGCGTCGCGGTGGGCAAGCCTCCCTGCCTTGTGACTAGAAGCCCCGGCCCAGATCCCCCTCCTGGAGGTGAGAGGGAGCCAAAACCGGCCCCTGGCTAACGCTGGGCTCTGTCCCTTTCCCTCAGGCGAGTTCCAGCTCCGCGTGGACCTGGTGAATTTTAATGACAGCAGCTCCTTTGCCAGCTACCGGTCCTTCAAACTCAAGGGGGAAGAGGACAAGTACGAGCTTGTTCTGGGGACGTTCCTCGGCGGCTCTGCAGGTGAGGAGAGTGTGTCTGGCTGGCGTTCTGCGCTGCGCCACCTAAAGGGGCAGCCCGAGGGAAGGTGGGCAAAGGCACCTTGAAGCCACTTTTATGCCCTCAGGATTCTGGGCTGCTCCGAGGCTCAAATCAGAGCAACCCCAGGGCTGCTGTACCAGCAAACTCCCGAGGGCTGCCCCGCAGTCCAGAGCAGCTCAGAGTCTCCATAGCACCATATACTGTGGAGACACCCCCTTCTGTCCCTGTGCCAGGGGCTTCATGGGGACCTATGGGCTGCTTATCGGGGACCTACACAGTGCCTCCTCCAGGGGACTGCACCCCAGCCTGGGCCCCTGAATGCTGCAGGAGCAGCACAAAGAGGCCAAGGCGGGGGAGAGAATCTGTCCCATTGTGTGTGTGAGTGGGAGAGACAGCACATGTTCCACTTCCCTTCGCTTCTCCTACAAAGAAATATGCATCCAAACTCCCAGAGCAAGGGATGCAGCGAAGCACGAAATGGGCCGTGCTTCTCCAGGGTCGCTCAGCCATTTGTAATCACATGATAATGACTGATCAGCATTAATACTTAACCCTCCACAAGCCTCTGGTGCTGCCCCCTGGGGGCTTTCTGAGCACTTTGTGTAGGTCCACGGATTATGCCCCAAAAACCTATTGTGAGGGGGTAAAGGATGGAGGGTCTCTGGGGAGCCCGGCACCCAGCACTGAAATGCAGCTATTTCTGGGGAGGAGGAACGCAGCAATGCTATCCAGCAATTTAAGGTAGGCAGAAGAACGGCACATCTGGCTCAAACTGCCCACTTTGCAATGGGTCTGTCTCCTCCGCCGGGGCTCCTGCTGGCTCAGGGTTCCCGGGCACTAAGGTGGTTAATCCCTAGGAGCCTCGGCAATCCATTTCCTTGGCCTGAATTACGCAGATGCACCTACCCGGCCCTGCACGCTTCCCCCGAGAGCGCCAATGGCAGGGAAAACCCGACCTGAATGCCACACTCACGGATCTGAGCCACAGCTCAGCTTTGCTAATGGTAACACTTAGAACTTGCCCATCTTCAAAGCACTTTACAGACTTTAGCTAATTAACCCCCACGTGGACTGACAGCTGGACCGGACTCAGGGCACCCTGGGGTTCTAATCCTGGTTCTGAACTCACAGCGTGACCTTGGGTAGGTCACAGCCTTTGCTGTGCCCCACCGTGTAATGGGGATAATGTACCACCTGGGGTGTATGAGGATTCATTCTTAATGTGCTGTTGACATGCTAAGCATTACCACGTAGGCATGTATTATTATCATCCCCATTTCACAACTGCGGAAACTGAGGCAAAGCCATGATTTGCCACCAAGTTCAGCACATCGGCAGCCCGGTGGACGCTGAGCTCGGTGGAAAATCTGGCCCTGATTGTGGGTGCTGAGGCCTTGAAAACAGTCTAGCGCCTTGGGAAAAATGTGGCTCCCTAGTGCCTTGGGCAAACCCAGGCCTCCCAGATTCATAGCTAGTCAAGCCAAAAGGGACCGTGCTAAGCACATCACGTCTGCTCTCTGGCATGACACAGCCCTAGAATTAAACCTCACGAGCTTGGATCCCAGTCCTGGGTTCAGACCAGACCACGAGCCCGTGCTGCCTCCAGGGATATAGTGCCGGCAAGGGAAATGCTCCCATTTCTCTGCTGCTCAAGGTCATGCCCTGGTGCGGTTGTGGCACTGGGGTCTCGTGTGTCCCGCAGGTGACTCCCTGGGCCTCCACAACGGGAAGCCTTTCTCCACCTACGACCGCGACAACGACAGCGGGACGCAGAACTGCGCCATCTCTGTGCATGGCGCCTGGTGGTACACCAACTGCTACCGCGCCAACCTGAACGGGGGCTACGCGGTGGGGGAGCAGAAGCAGCAGAGATACGGCATTGACTGGGTCTCTGGCCAGGGCGTTGGCAACCCCTACAAACGCACGGAAATGAAGCTCCGCTAGCCGGGGGCCCCCGTCCAACCTGTGCAGATCTGGGGCATGCCCGAGACAGCAGGACTGAGCTGCCTCATAGAGCCTCTTGCAGCAAATCAGCTTCCTCTCCCCCTGCAGCAGTTCCAGGAGCCTCCAATGATTACATGCCCCCCCCCCAATCTCTGGAGGGATAAAAGACTCCTTCCTGGGATCATCCAAGCCCCCAGTGCATCCCCCAGGTCCCGTGAGGACAGCCCTCCTGATGCAATCACCCCCCTCACTCCCAAGGCAACGGGGCAGATCCTTGCTCTCCTGGCCCTGCCATCTGATGTTGCCTTGAGTCGTGTTGTGTCCAGATTCTCTGGAGGCTGCTTAGCGCCATCACATGCTCAGAGGCAAATAAATAGGCCACAGGGAGCTCAGTGCATGTCCCCACACAACGTGGTAGCATGCGATCCTTTGCAGAAACAGCTTTCCCATAGAGTTGCCCAGATCAGGACTAGCGAATGCTATAGATCTTGTGTGTGTAAATACATGTTGTTGGGCCTGTGTATGCGTGTCAGACCCAATTACATGCATGTGGAGGGTTGCTCTGGTGTGTATTTCATACGATACTGCTGCACTTGCGGCTGCTGTGTTCTATGCACCCAATAAAAGCATCACTCCCGGCCCTTCGTTTGAAATCTCGCTCATTTGAACATTCCCTGCGCGCTCGGCAGCTGCTTTTCGGCGGCTCCGGCTGAGTTTGCCCAGCTGCGGCGGTGGCTTTGATCCCAGCAGAACAGCACTCGGGAGGGCTGAAGGTCTCCACGTCCTGTTTTGTTTGTTCAAGCACATTGGCTTGTCAATTTCATGTGACCTTGTCTGCTGGCCTGAAACAACTGCAGCGAGGGAAGTCGGCTGTGCACCTACGGCCGGGTCCAGAGCCCAGTGAAGTGACCGGGAACCTTCCCACTGGCTGCAGTAGCCTCTGGCTCAGGCTGGAAGAGAACATAGGCCCATAGGCGTTGTCATCCCCGAGCAGAGGCCATCGCTTGTCCGGAGTTTTTAAGCAAATTAGCCTAATCCATCTAGTCTGGTACGATGCCACTTGTAGTGTCCAGCACCTGCTATTTGTGGGGACAGGGAAAATCCTCTCTGGACCCTATATTTGCACGTTGTGTGTTTTTCCTCGTGTGTGTGTGTGTGTGTGTCTATGCGGTTGTGCTGAGTTTTGTCTTTCTCTGTCACTTGGCCTCAGCCCCTTGTTACAGATCAGAGCAATGCCCTTTCCAGCCTGTGTGATTCACGGGTGAGGTGAGAGTTGGAGCAAGGTGCTGGATCGCTCACCCTGGGGGCTTACGGCACGAGGCAGTGACAACGTACGCACGTCCCTTCCCACTCCTGCACACCACGCCCAGGCAATACATTGCTCACCCAGATCTGAACAGACCATTCAGGGGGGGACATGGATTTGTGGATCATTCAGTTCTTGGCTTCTCTGCAGAAGCTGCCAGCAAGGGTGACCTGTGGTATATGGAAAACTGTGTTACAACCATGTCTTGAGCTACCACTTGAAATTTCAGGCAGTTTCCTGGTCCTGCTTGCAGGCTAAGGGGCTCTGTAGGGAAGCATGTGATCTGGGTCTTCTTCAATAGTCAGTCTGCAAAGAGCCAGCCTAGAGCAAGTTTATGATTATCGCTCTATCAATTGAGCAATCTAATGCATTATATGGCTATATGGCTCCCAAATGCTCATCGCTTTGGTAGCTCAGTGCCTCTCCAAATTATAATGTGTACATAGAAAAGATCGGCTTATCTTCTCCCACTTCCAGTCAGCATGTCCTGGACTTTGTTTAATTCACGTGTCTGAGTTTTCTCCCTTGCGGTTTGTTTTTGTGAATGGGGCATTACTCTGAGAAGGCCCCAGCCCCTTGGCCTGAGCCCATCACACTATTTTTCCCACATCAGGCAGTTTATGATCACAGCTGACCTGGGCGGGATTCGATCCTGCGATTAAGGCCTGGTCTACACACCTAGAACTTGGCTCAATCTAGCAACATCACTCAGGGCTGTGAAAAAGGTGGAATTCTTCCATTGACCTACCTCCTGCCTCTCGGAGAGGTGGACTAACTCCACTGATGTTGTAATAAGTGTCTATGCTGCAGTGCCTCTCGTGTAGACATACCCTAAGGCCCAGATCCTGCTCACTGTTATGCACATGCTCAGCTTTACGCACCTGGTAATCCCGTTGACCCCCATCGGCCTGTTCACGGGAGCGACGTCACACACGTCCTTAAGGGGAAATCTCGCTAGGTGCCTCGCTGCATCTTGAAGCACTTAAATCCTGGAAAAATCTGACCCTCAGTGACCCGCCCAAGGCCAGGTAGGGTGCCTGTGGCAGAGGAGGGAATTAAGCCCAGGCCCTAACCACTGGGCCACCCTTCCTGTCTGAATGCTGCAGCGCTGTAGCTCAAGCAGTAGTAACTTGTGCATTAGCTCCAGGGTTCAGTCCCGGCAGGCAGCCGACACATGCCCGCAAACCTGGGGCAGATCCCGGACTCCCTGGGGGAAAGTATCTGCTTCTGGATTAGAACTTGGCTCTGAGGGCCGGGAATGTTTTGACCCACGGGGTGAGGCCCGGAAGGAGCCCCCAGATCGCTACAGGCCCAACTGGACCCTTTACTGGTGCTGCTGAGCAGTGACTCGCAGCCAGGAACAATTTCACTGAAGTCAATGGTGCTGGCTTTGTAGGTCAGCGGCTCCAACACACTAACCTCCAAGGGCCTTTTGGGGCCAGTTCAGGGCGATCGGTTTGGTTTGGTTTCTTAGGTTTGCAGCCAGAACTCCCTGAAGCCGAGGGAGGGACGGAAGGGGGCCCAGCTTTCAAGCCACAGCCCACGGCATCATGAGCTGAACCGTTCCGGATGTTCCCCCTGGCCTGGGAAGCAGGAACAGATGACTTGGCTCGGGAGCGGGGCTGCTTCCCCATGGGAACGGCTGCAGGGCGATTTGGCTGGATATAGCCAGCCAGGGCAAAAGTGCATCATGAGGCTCCAATCCAGAGCCCATTAAAGTCAATGCAGAGATGCCCACTTTGGATCCGGCTCATTTTGCACCTCTGGGTCATACTAATTATCACGTGTTATTACAAACATTAATATGTCGCTCAGCACCCATCCCTCAGGGATCTCCAAGAGCTGCACAGTGAAGTCAGCGTCCCCACGCCCACAGGAGGTCAGTAAATATTATGTTATTCCTTTGTCCAGATGGGGAGAACGAATCTACCGGCTAGTCCTCTCTTAGTCACAAATGGATCTGTCGGGTCCCAGGCTGAGGCAAGAGCATCCTCCATTGTCTTCAATGTATTTGTTGGGTCCTTTATAAAAAGTCCTCTCAGTGATGCCAGCCAAGCGTCCCGCTCCGAGCTCCCAGTCTCTTTAGAGCTAGGCAAGTCGGTGCAGGCCGAAAGCTCCACACAGAGGCTTCCCTTCCTTCCCCGCCCCTCTGCCCTTTATCCCAGCGTGGGAGGAGGTGAACGGATGATTAATCCTAAAATTAAAAACCAACAATGGCGCCAGGAAAGCAGCCCCTTTGGCCAATTGACTTCTGGCCCATTACAGACTCCCAGCCTGGGACTCCATTCCCAGCAAACTCGCTAAATCTCTGAGCTCCAGAGACAGAAAATGTCCTTTCTCCCATCACCGCAGTCAGCCCAGCTAAAGCCAAACCGCCCTGCGCTCGCTGCTTTTTGGAAGTCCCGAGGAAAGGGGGAAGCGAGAGGGGACGGCCATGCTGCATGAGGCGGGGGCGAAAGGAAGCGAAGCCAGTCAAAACAGCGTTTGATGTGTGTGCGCTGCTTTTGGGAGCCGAAAGCTGTGTTTTTCCTGGAGATGTGCCTGTGGCTGACCGGTGGGCTGCTTTCTCCATCTCTCTCTCCCACACACACAGATTCCTATACCCAGCTTTGCAGTCCACAGCAGCCATCCCTAAAGCTGGACAAACATCAGGCGGATTGAAACAACCTAAGCCCTTCTCTGAAGAGCGTGAAATATATATTGTAAATCTGGGACTGAATTCCCCAGGCGATAGCATGTCACACCACAAGGTGAGTGTAGAGGGAATTTCTCTCTGCCTACTGCCTTCAAAGACTTCCCCGGCCATAAAAGACTCTATGTTTGTACCATCCTGTATGCTGAAAGCCAGGCTTTGGCTAGACTAATTTTCCTCCACATCTCTCGCTATGGAAAAAACGGATCCTCAATTAACTGAAGCTTCATTTGTCTGCACCACCCCTGTTTTCCATTACAGGTTTGTCTCCCCTGATATATGTTAATTGCACTGGCAATTCGCTCAAAACTTCAGTTACCCAACTGCACAATGTTCCCTGCACATGAGTCTTCTTTTATTTATCTCGAGTTAATAAGAGACTAATTGGAGTCTAAATAGCTTTCGCCGCATTTGAGATTGTATGCGACATGAGTGCTTGCAGCGCTTCCAGAAATGCGTTTGCAAAATTCATGGGTGCACCTGTCCTCTCCTCTCCGTGGTGCTTGCTCACATCATTGCACTATGTGCCTTTGTGCACACACATTTGAAATGCTGCTTGTGCAAAAAGACGCATTCGCCATTTGGGCCGCTGCCTTTCAGAGCGAGAAGAAACCGTAGAGGTTTGTCAGGTAACTCCCTTCTCTTCATGTGTCAGCATCATAATGCCCGCATCTGTAATTTTCACTCCATGCATCTGAAGAACAGGGGCAGCTGTATGTTTTTTGCCGCCCCAAGCACGGCAGTCAGGCGGCCTTCGGCGGCACGCCTGCGGGCGGTCTGCGATCACATGGATTCGGCGTAGTTTCTGCAGGGGATCTGCCGTCCCGCGGCTTCGGCGTACCCGCCACCAAATTGCCACCGAAACCGCAGGACCGGCAGACCTCCCGCAGGCATGCTGCCGAAGGCCGCCTGACTGCCGCCCTCACAGCGACTGGCAGGCCGCCCCCCGCGGCTTGCCGCCCCAGGCACGCGCTTCCTGCGCTGGTTAGTCTTTAAGGTGCTGCCGGACTCCTCGTTTTTGTGGATACAGACCAACACGGCTACCCCGATACTTAGAGGTTAGGTACCATTTTTTGGCCCCGACGCTGCAATTGGATCCGTGCACTTTTGCACCCTGGGCACAGGTCCAGAGGCAGGCCTTTGGGGCCCAGATTGCAGGATCAGGGCCTTTCTTTGCAAACATGGGGCCAGTAGCTCCTCAGCTGCTGTCAACCCCCCCCCCATGGGAGCTATGCTTCTTTACAGCTTTCCACCTTGGCCATAAATCCCTCCAACAGCTTCCGGGAGGCTGCTTTGCAAGATGCAACCCCTGTCTTGGTTGTTTTTAAAGCCCAGGCTCCGGCGAAGGGGGGGCTCCCAGCTGGCAGGCTGGGTAAGGATGGGTTTCCTTTTCTGTTCGCTATCCTGGAGTCAGAGAAGGCCATGGGGCAACCGCCCGTGCCCAGCGGCGGCGGCTCCGTTTGCACAGGGAGGAGCGGGCACACCCCCGCTCCGGCTCCGGCTCCGGCTCTCTGGAGTTCACACGGGGAAAGTTTGGGTGGGTGGGGCTCGGGGGCCCCACGTGAGCTGCGAGTGGCTCAACTCGGGAACTGCCGCACTCCGGGCGGAAGCGGCCGTGCCCGGCTTTCTGCCCCGGCCGGGGGGATCCGCTGCACGGGGCCCCGCACCCCAATAGCTCTGGGCCGGCAGCATGGCCGGGGAGAGCCGGCTGGCGGAGCGCGCGGGGAGCTACTGGCAGGACCCCCTGGCCATGGCCATCGCCCCCAGCAAGCCGCTGGCCGGGGCCCAGGGCCGCCGGGGCAGCAGCAGCAGCCGGGGCCGGGCGCTGAGCGTGGCCTTCGTGCTCAACGAGGGCTCGGGCGAGTCGCTGCCCCTGCGCTGCCTGCGGGACGCCTGCCGGGAGGTGCGGGCGGAGCTACAGACCGTCCCCTTCGGCACCCTGGCGCTGGGCGACCCCGGCCCCCTGGACCGCTTCTACAACGCCGGTGAGATGAGATGAGCTGCGCCCGGTCTCAGCCCGCGGGGCGGGGCTTCGGGCGCGGGCTAAACAGGACGAGCAAGGCGGGCGGCTTCCTGGCGGGGAGGGCGGAGGAGGCTGCAGCATTCATCAACCCCCCCCCCCGGGATCTGGGGCGGGGGGGTCACTCCCCATTTCTGTTTCTGAGCCCCCAGCCTGGGAGCTGCTGCACCCCCAGGGCTGTCAGGGGTGGGGGAGAGAGCAGGGCTGCTTCTGGGCATGCCCCCCCCGCCCCCCAGCCAGCTGCTGGCAGATGAAATGGGCCTTCTCCTTCCTTGAAATCATCCAGCCCCTGGAGGCGGTTATCAGCTGGGGGGGGGGGGGGGGGGGGTTGTACACCACTGCCCTCTACCCGGTGGAGTGGGAACTGCTCATCTGTGTGTCATAGCCCCCCTATTATCTCCCTGGGGAGATTCTTCTTTAGCTCACATGGCCGGAGCCTGGCCTTCTGGTACAGCTCCGAGCTCCATCCCAAGCGTTGCTGTGAAGTCCCTCGATAGTGATCGATTCTGTGTAATATTTAGCACCTTCCATTGCTAACGCCCACGAACAGCCTTCCTCAGGGGCGCTGGGACAGTTTTTGTAGTGGGGGTGCTGAGCGCCATTGAACCCAACTGTATACGATAGAAACCACGTCAAGCCAGGGGTCACGGCAGTGCCCCCGGGACCCCCTACTTCCAGCACCTATGATCTTGCGCTATTAAAATGAGGTTTGTCTCTATTCTGTTACCCTCATTTAACAGGTGTTTGAATGTTTGCAGAGAGGCTAAGTGACTTGCCCAAGGAGAGATCGGTGAGCAAAGGTGTGTGAGCAGTGGGATTAGAACCCAGCTCCCCTGACTTCCCTGTGCTGTGCTCTAAGCACCAGACCATCCTGCCTCATTGATCTGGTTACTGTTTCCCTGCCATCTTGGGGGAAGAATGGCAAACCTTCATTGCTTTATTACACAGATCCCGGCAGCTCCGATTGTTCTCTGCTCAGTTAGCATTGTGGGATGGTGCTGCCTGAAAGCAGACAATAAACTATCCCTTCCTAACTCACAGTCCAGGAGTGTGTGTGTGAGAGAGTATGTGTGTGAGTGAGTGTGTGAGTGAATTTAGTGACCAGATGTCCCGATTTTATAGGGACAGTCCCGATTTTGGGGTCTCTTTCTTATATAGCTCCCATTACCCCCCACCCCCTCTCCCGATTTTTCACACTTGCAGTCTGGTCACCCTATTTAGTGGCGATGAAAGCTACCAGGAGAGATGCAACATAAACACTGGCAGTGCCACCTACCACAATCCTGACCAGGCACGGGATGTCCCACTAGGTGTCAGAGGGCTTCCAGTCTCAATGGATAGAGCCCCGCAAATCTGCACATGTCCACAGACCACGTGTGCGGATCGGATGCGGATACCAAATTTTGTATGCACGCAGGGCTCTGTCAATGGACTAATCATTCCCTGGCGACTCTGCTGCGGCTACTGGTTGTGCCAGTTTCTCTAGACTGTGGATTTTGCTCTGGCGTTTATTTTCACATGTCGGAGAAGCTGCTGGAGCATCTCCCTTCACTGGCAATTTTTCAGTCAAGAGTGGCTGTTTTTCTAAAGGAGATTTTCCAGATCAACCCCAGGAGCCAATTCAGGGAAGTTCTCTGGCCTGTGATGCAGGTGGTCAGATTGGGTGTCCCTTCTGGCTTTATAATCGATGAATGTCTTTTAAATCTGCTATGGGGGGAGGCGGTTTTATTCTAGTCTACTAGACTCCTCACCACAGGGATGGCGAGCTCTGTGTACGCCCTTCCAGGACAAATCAGATGTGAGAGCCTGGCCCTTTAAGAAGGGCTCCGGGGTCAGAAGCTACTGGAGCAGAAGGATGTCAAACGATGTGGAAATAACTTGTGCAGTGTGGTCACTGACTTCCTGTCGGTCTGGGGTTTCCTCACCCGACATCTGTGATGCTCCCGATTCCTCTGGAGCAGAGGAGGGACCTCAGCCACCTGCATCCCGTGGCCGGGGGGAGTGGCGGCTTGGATTTGTGCCCTTGGCAGTGGGTTGGGGAGGCTGGAGGAAAAGATTCCTCCCCTCCCCCTAGGAGAGGTTAGGCGGGGGGATGTTCTCTGCTTAATGTGATTTATTCTATCTGAATGGTCCCATCTCACCTTCAGCCTCTGTCGCCTCTATTCTGGCTTCAACGCAGGCAGCCGGGCTTGGGGGAGGAAACACTGTTTTATCGATAATGCCAGGAGGTTGGCTGGCAGCCTTGTGTGACGAAGAGATCCCAAGGTCAGAGTCTGGCTAACCCACGGGCAATGCTCCTGGCCAGCTGACTGAGTCGGTTGTTCTGGCGTGTGCCCTCCAGCACCACACTGCTGGCCAGAGTCACTAACTGGTACAGGGACAGGGGATTCAGGAGTCCTGGGTTCTGTCCCCAGCTCTGCTACTGACCTTGGCTAAACCATGCCAGGGCCTGGCTTTTCAAGAGCCGCTGAGCACTTGTGACTCTGCTTGACGTCAACAGGAAGTGTGGGTCCTTGGCACCTCAGGAAATGGGGCCCTTAACTTCTCCCTGCCTCAGTTTCCCCTAGCGGTGCTATAATACAGCTGGACCTTAGCGTGCGGGCAGGTTGCGAGGGTTGAAGTGCTGCTGTTTTTTGTTATCCCTCTGATGGTGAAGCGCAAAGTGGGTTGTTGCATGGTCACTGGGGGTGCCTCATGGTATCTGCGATATTCGCACCCGGTTCTGTTCTAGCTGCGGGTCTGGGGAGGCGTCTGGCTTTTCCTGGCCCACTGAAACGGTCTGTAAAACCTGCCTGCGCATATGTGTTGCAATGATCAGCCCACCTGGCTACCCCAGGGGAGATGGGGCTGGGCCTTTCATAGAATCATAGAATCTCAGGGTTGGAAGGGACCTCAGGAGGTATCTAGTCCAACCCTCTGCTCAAAGCAGGACCAATCCCCAGACAGATTTTTACCCCAGTTCCCTAAATGGCCCCCTCAAGGATTGAACTCACAACCCTGGGGTTAGCAGGCCAATGCTCAAACCACTGAGCTATCCCTCCCCCCCTGCGTGGGGTTCGGTGCCCTCTGTCAGCTATCGCTCCGCTCTCCTGGAGGGAATGTGAGATGGACGGAGAGATGAAGCAGTGACGCTGTGGCCTGCAGGAGCCCTTGGCTGGGGATGCATCCTCCTTCCTGTGCTGAGTAATGGGGCCTGGTGGTTTATGTGCAATAGCCAGGGCAGGCAATGGGATTTGCAGGGCTCCGTGTTGCAGAGCATGGAAGAGAGCGGTGGAGCTGCACTGAGTGGTCTCTGGCCAGGAGAGGTAGCGATCAGGCTGGCCTGTGGGGGTGAGACCCAGCATCCGGGGTGAGGGACGTGCCTAGTCACCTGCCCCGTGGGCTGATCCCGATCACGTCTCCTTTATCCCCATCGCCAGGACATTCCAAACCTGCAAAGTGAGTCTCTTTGCTAGTCCCTCGGGCTCAGGGGAGGGGATTGAGGGAGATTCCCCAGTGCCCCAGACCTGTCCTCGGCTGCACGTCGGTGCAGGAAAGGCCGTGAGCAATGTAGGCTGGTGTCTGATGGTCCCTTGTTCCTTCCCCACAGATGTGGCCGTGGTGGAAGTGAGCAACTCCTTGTGCCAGCCCTCGCTCTTCTACCACCTCGGGGTGCGGGAGAGCTTCAGCATGACCAACAACGTCCTCCTGTGCTGCCACACTGACCTGCCGGACCTGCAGGCCCTCAAGGTGGGTGGGGGCGGTGCCCCTCTGTCCCGCAAGCCGCGTCCGAGCTCTTAGCCACCGCGTGTGCGAGAAATGGCCGCGTTAGCCGGGAAATGTCTACGTGGGAGATGGAAGCGTTAGAGAGGTAAAATCAGCGGACTGGGAGCCAGGATGCCTGGGTTTGGCCTCTGCTTGGCCCCCTCATGTCGCCTCTCTGTGCCTCAGTTTCCCCACTTGTAAGTCCGGAAGGGCAATACTTCCCTCCCTCAGAGGGCCGAGGTCTTGAGATAGGAAGCGCTAGATGAATGCAGCTCCCCTAGTCCTTTGCAAAAGCTGCGTGGGCTACTTTGACTGTGAGCTCTCTGCTGAGCCCTCAGCACTCGCCAGCAACTTGGACTCAGCGGGGATTCTCGGCTGTGAGCTGGCGGGGTAGCAGAATAGGAGGAGGCTGCAGACACCTTGCAACGTGGCGTTCTCCCTCCTCGTCGTCCATCTCCTGTGAGAAGGAAACGCCTGGGCCTGGAATGTGGCACGAGGAAACTGGCAAGAGCAACCTCAGCTGATCCAAACACTGGACTTTTTGAACTTGCTGCTTATTACTTGTATTACGGTAACACCTAGAAGCTCTAACTGAGATCGGGGCCCTATTGTGCCGGGCACCGTACAGGAGCATAGGATACAGTCCCTGCCCCACCGAGCTGACAGTCCAAACAGACCACACCCAGGGTGGCGGAGAGAGAGTATTTTCCTTTTTTTTTTTTGTACAGGAGGCCTACAGAGACAAAGTGACTTGCCCAAGGTTCACCTGGGGAGTCAGTAGCAGAGCTGGGAACTGATTGCAGATCTCCCGAGGCCCAGTTCGGTGCCTTAGCCCCAAGCCCATCCTTCCTCTCCTGGGTTAAAATGAAGCCTGTACAAAAAGCACCGTTTGGAACCGGAACTGAACAGCTAATCTAAATGGCAGCAAAACGAATGGGATTTTGAACAAAGATTAGGTGGAGGCTGGGGCTCTAAGCATTTTGTTCCTGGTCATTGGTCAAGCGCTTAGGAAAGCTTACTGGCTCTGAATGCATCTGTTCTGGGCCACTCCAGCACGTCTAGCCCTAGTGGGCTGTTGGGAATCTTAAAATCCCCGTCTTTCCGATTACCCGTATGCTTCTTTCTCTTGCTTTGTTTCCAGCATGGAAACCGCTGCTGCAGTCTCAGCAACCATTAGACAGGAGCGTTTTCCGCTGCCCCAAGCCCCGGAGCCTGGCCTTTCCCTGGGATAAAGCCCCCATCTCTAACCCTAGCAGAGAGGGAGATCTGCTGCAGCAGTCACGTGACTATAGAAACTGGGTGCAAGACAGCAATCGGCATGATGTGATTTTGAGCGTCTCTAGCGTATGGGGACCTCTCAGAGATAGTCACGAATCCTCTGTCCTGGGAATAAACCATTAACAGCAGGGGAGGGACCGGCCAAGCCGCCCCTGCTTCAAATCAGATGCATCTGTTCTGAGAGTCTCTTTTTGTGTCACTTTCACCCTATCACCTTTCAGTACCTCGGCCCAGTGCTGGCAACTAGCCCTGCTCTTTTGGGAAAAATTGGACCTGAAATGTCAGCTCAGCAGAGCCTTTTGGCCCCGATCCAGGATCCAAAGTCCACTGAAGTGGATGGAAAGACCCCCACAACTCCAGTGAACTTCGGATCAGGCCCCAAATACAGTAACTGCTTGGGACTCTTCAACCTCTAGATGCCTTGGTCCTTTTAGGAAAGAATGCCCCAATACCTATGAATACCTAAGCCCCACATGTTCCCATGACCTCCCCTCTGTAGGCAGTACTGACCCAAGCGCTGTATTTCAGGTGTGGTTCTGACCTACGCAGGGATGAAAGGGCACTTCAGTGCCAGGCCACGGAGGGGGGGTGGGGGGGAAGCGTACAGCAAATGGCTGATCTGCTGCTAGGCTGTAAAATACAGACTGCCTCCTTTCCAGGCCCTCCACCCAGTGACCCTGAGCCAGCAAAATGTTAAAGGTCTTGTTTTTCCCAGTAATGAAATGATCCCTACTAACGACCTATTCTGCAAACACCCTCTGCTTCCAAAGTTGGTGCTGCACTCGTCCAGGGAGAAGGTTCAAACCCAGCCAGATCCCACCAGAAATAGATCCGTTTTTCCATTCCCCTGATCTCTGTTGCAGTTCGGATGTTGGCGAGAGAGAACTGAGCCCGAGTGCTGGGTCCTAGTGAATTTCTCTGTCTCCGTGTGTCCTCCTGCTGCTCATCACCTTGGTGTCTCACCACCTACCATGTAAAATAGATTCCCAAATTGGCTCGTTTCAGTGGCTAACATGCTCCGTTGATGGACAGCTAAATACCCACCCTCTCTCTCTCTCTCTCTCTCTAGGAGGATATCTGCCAGAAGAACTCGGTAAGTGTCATTTACTTTGTGTGAATCAATTTTTTTTTTTTTTTTTTACCTTGTCTGTTTATGCTCATTTCTTCTCTCACACATACCCCCCTCAATCCTCACCCCTGTTGTTCCAGTCCTGGCATTTTGCAAACAGCTCGGTCAATGCAGCTTAGTGCTGGTTCATGTGCTGCCCCCCCGCCCCCACCACCCACCTCCTGTTCCGCATGAGCAGAAACAGGCTGGGAAGGATAGAGATCCCCCCAGCCCCCCACGTCCCAGATTCAGTAGCAGGGAGCTGATCACATGGGACGTGCCCAGCTGAATCTTACAGCAGGTCCCTGCTCTCTGCACCTGGTTTGCTGTCAGGCAGAGATGGCGGGGGGGGGGGGGGTAATGATGGCTGAAGCCCCCAAACGTGTTTCTGCCTGTGACCTAAAGCCCAGGTTCAGCTGCTCCTCGGTCTCCCCAGCCCGATGATTGCACCCCCTGGAAGACACGAGCTTAGCTTGGGAAAGCGAGGCTACAGCTTTCTGGCTGCGCGAGGTGGGCTCAGGCTTCTGCTGGGGTGTGGACACTTTGTTCACCACCACCTGCCTCTGGTCAGATGCCCAAACTCCCCTTGGCCTGAGAGCTACGGATTACCCACCCCCGCACCTGGGCCTGGCAATCCCCTGGCCCCAAGGAACCTGCTTGGAGAGCAGATTGTATTAAAAAGGCCTGTGCGGGCTGTATGGTACGTGACGTCGTATTTCGGCCGCCCAAGTGGGCGGGGTTTGGCTGGAGCTGGGGGAGAGTTCCACTCCTCTTCCTTTCCCTACTGTCTGGAGGATGTTACATGAAACGAGTTGGTGGGTCTCAGCACAGCAGCGTCTCTGTCACAAACGCCACCGCCTGTATGGGGACCACGTGGTATCCCTCGCTGGCCGTCTGGGCTGAGAGCCTAGGGAATGAACGGGCTGATGGGGGGACATGGGGGAGAAGCCCAGCCCCCTGACTCCTGGCACCCCGTCTCTTCCTGGCAGGACTGCAGCGGCACTTACACCTTCATCCCCTACGTGGTGACGGCCCAGAACAAAGTCCTGTGCTGCGACGCCAGCACCATGAAGTGCCTGACCGAGCTCTTCCAGCCCAGCTTCAACGTGGAGGCCTTCTTCACCCCCCTGGCGGGGCGTCTCACCAAGCTGCTGGAGGGCACCCCCACCAGCTCCTGGTACTGCACTGCCCGGCTGAGCGCACTCAGGGGAGGGGGGGGCTTTCAGCAAGGGCAGGGCCCGGCCCCTGGAAACCGGCTCCAGCCGAAGCCTGGGGGGTTGAGTGGCAGTGCCCCCTGATGAGTGAGCTTGAGAGGACAGGCTGGGAGGAGTCTTCCCTGGGCCCATCTGGGGCTGGCACAAGCCTCTGGCTGGCACCTAGAGGCAGGGACATAAATGCAGCGCTGGGGAGTTAGAACCGGAGGGGGTGTGGGGTGGCACCACCCAGCTCCGAGCTTGGGGGCCCAAAGCAGATGGAAGACAATGGAAAGACTCCTATTAACTTTAGCCACCTTTGGCTCAGACCAGAGGTGGGCAAACTACGGCCCATGGGCCACATCCGGCCCGCAGGACCATCCTGCCCAGACCCTGAGCTCCCGGTCGGGGAGGCTAGCCCCCGGCCCCTCCCCTGCTGTCCCCCCTCCCCTGCCGCCTCAGCGCACCGCACCGCCAGTGCTCTGGCCCGCTGCTCCTGCCGGGCAGCGCGGCGGCGTGGCTGGCTCTGGCATGGTAAGGCGGCGGGGAGCGGAGGGTCCCAGGGGGCAGTCAGGGGACAGGGAGCAGGGGGCGGTTGGATGGGGCGGAGGTTCTGGGGGGGCGGTCAGGGGACGCGGAACAGGGGCAGGGGTTGGATAGGCATGGGAGTCCCTGGGGCCTGTCAGGGGACGGTGGTGTGGATAGGGGGCGGGGCAGTCAGGGAGCAGGGGGGGTTGGATAGGGGTGGGGTTCCTGGGGGGGTGGTTAGGGGCGGGGTCTTGGGAGGGGGCGGTCAGGGGACAAGGAGCAGGGGGGTTGGATGGGTTGGCTGTTCTGAGGGGGGCAGTCAGGGGGCCGGAAGTGGGAGGGGGCGGATAGGGGGTGGGGTCCAGGCTGTTTGGGGAGGCACAGACTTCCCTACCCGGCCCTCCATACAGTTTTGCAACCCCAGTGTGGCCCTCGGGCCAAAAAGTTTGCCCACCCCTGGCTCAGACCCTGCTCCCCCGGGCGAGGATCCCCCAACGTCCATCGCTGGTTTCGCTTTTATTCCGACTTGACCTGCCAGGGTAGCGCTGAGGTCAGCCCTGCACAAAGAGCCAGGAAAAGTGCCCACCCCAGGCTCAGCCTGCCCCTCCTCCAGGGCGCCTGGACCCCCGTCTGCCTGTGTGCAACTCTCAGCACATCACTGCCATGGCAGGAACTAATGACAGAACGTGACTCTCCCCCGGCAAGTGGAATTAATGGCCGAGCCCATGGAGATTCGCTGGCCGGCCCAGGGGGTGACAGGAATGCACGGCAGGGGGATTAGGGCGGTGCTGTGCCCCTGCATGGGTCATTGGCAGCACCGATTTGAGCCTGCCACCGCTGGATCTTAAAGCAGCCGCTGTATGTGGCCCAGCCACCACTAGGGGGGGCTCGAGCGCTGCACTCAGCAGGTTGGTTCTGGCCAGGGAAGAACCACCTTCGGAGGTCCCAGGTTTGATTCCCGCAGCCGATGACCTGCCCAGGGCATGGTGTTACGAGGGGTGACCCGTGCAGGGAGCTGGGCTGGGTGGATGTGCATCAGTGTGCCCTTGTTGCCAAGAAGGCTAACGGCATTTGGGGCTGTATAAGTAGGGGCATTGCCAGCAGATCGAGAGACGTGATCGTTCCCCTCTATTCGGCATTGGTGAGGCCTCATCTGGAGTACTGTGTCCAGTTTTGGGCCCCCCACTACAAGAAGGATGTGGAAAAATTGGAAAGAGTCCAGCGGAGGGCAACAAAAATGATTAGGGGGCTGGAGCACCTGATTTATGAGGAGAGGCTGAGGGAACTGGGATTGTTTAGTCTGCAGAAGAGAAGAATGGGGGGGGGATTTGATAGCTGCTTTCAACTACCTGAAGGGGGTTCCAAAGAGGATGGAGCTCGGCTGTTCTCAGTGGTACCAGATGACAGAACAAGGAGCAATGGTCTCAAGTTGCAGTGGGGGAGGTCTAGGTTGGATATTAGGAAACACTATTTCACTAGGAGGGTGGTGAAGCACTGGAATGGGTTACCTAGGGAGGTGGTGGAATCTCCTTCCTTAGAGGTTTTTAAGGCCCGGCTTGACAAAGCCCTGGCTGGGATGATTTAGTTGGGGATTGGTCCTGCTTTGAGCAGGGGGTTGAACTAGATGACCTCCTGAGGTCCCTTCCAACCCTGCTATTCTATGATGAGCTTCCCCAGCCTGTGAAGTCCAAGGCCCTCCTCTCCCTCCATGAGAGCCGGGTTCTCTCAGCTCCCCAGCACTGTTCTCGGTGAGCGGCCCCATTGATTCCAATGGGAGTAGTGGCAGAGAACAAGGTTGCTCTCCAGAGCAATGCTCTGGCCGCTAGACGTCATGGTGTTTCAATGCTCAGGCGTTTCCTTGGGCTCTCTGCGCCTTGGGAAGGTGCTGATTGGAGCAGGCACCGTACAAGTTCCAGACATGACCACGCCAAGGAAATATGTATTCTGCAAACTGGGCTTTTCCCTGCATTCCTCAGCCCCCTGCCCGTATGGGAGTGGCACAAGCTGGGGGCAAACCAATGGGCTGCAGCCACTTTAAGCTGCTTAAACGCATTTTCTCTCTCCTTTTTCTGTCCTCCATCCACACTGCAAAAATAGAGGTTGGCAAACCTTTCCAGGCCGAGCCTCCCCGTAGTTCCCCAAGCGGGCGGCAAGCCTGTTTCCAGTTAAATAGCCTGAATTTCAGAGATTGGCTCCTAGACATCTCACTCCCGTTGCAGGGTGTCAACATTTAAAGGCCAGTCACTCTAGTTTGCAGGAACGGGAAGGGCTGGTTCTGACCAGGCTCAGCGGGATTGATCCGGTCTCTAGCGCAGCTCCGCTGACCGCCCCAGCTGTGAGCCTTGCATCACACTGTCTTCTTGCATCCTTTGTGGGGAGGAGGACGACCTATTTCTGGGGCTGGAGCTGCAGAACTGAACTGTGATGCAATGACTCAGGCATAGTGCAATTTCCTGCCTTTTGAGATGGGTCAGCCTCCGGAGATAGCAACGAGGGGCCCTTCGGCCTCCTGCTGGGGGATTCGCAGTCATGGGAATGCAGGCTGGGGTGATGGGTGTAGTAGGAAAGGCCCAGGGCTGTGAGATGTTGCGGGGGGGTGGGTGCTTCCAGGCGGGTGCAATCTGCCTCCCGGAGCCTGCAGGCTGTGCTAGCACAGGGGCCTGCTCCCTGAGACGTCTGCTGAGGCTGGAGGTGTGGCGCACTCCCAGGGGAGCCAGCGCGGGGCTCTGTGGGATGATGACGGCTACCGGAGAGGCTGGGGAACCAGGGGGCGGGGGAAGCCCTGCACTCACAGCTCGCTGTGAAGGCCTGGGGGGCCCCAGCGCTGGGCTGTGGGGTCTGCCCCTGTCTGAGCACATGGGTCCCCACTGCGACTAGAGAGGGACTTGAAGGAAGTGAAACTAGGGGGGAAAGGGGCTTTGTGTCACCCCTCCCCCAGCTCCCCATCCCTCACAGCTCAGCCCCACCCTAGTCTGAGGTCCCCTTTCTGACCCCTTTTAGGCACTCCCAGGGCCGGGCCAGTTCCCTGCCCCAGGACTGCGCCAGGCAATGGGGCTTCCACTCTTTTCCAACTCCACCTTCCAGGAGACTTTGCTGCCAGGGGGAGACCTTCCTAGTCTGTTCTCCACAGCCCAGCTCAGCTCTAGCTGCTGCTCGTTCCACCCCCTTGGGCCCACCCCAGATGCGCCCTCCCTCTTGATGAGAGGTAGCGCCCTTCAGATACGTGGTCTCCCTTGTCCTCTACCTTGGTGGAGGGGCTGAGGGTTGAGTGGGCCATGGGAACTCGCCTCTCACGTGGGATAGGTGGGACGTTGTCCTGCGGATAACTAGAGTCCTCAGACCCCAGGGCTGTCAAGCCGGCCCCTTCCAGTACCACTGAGTGCCCCCAGGGGAGTGTGGGTAATTGTCCAGGACAAAGGCTCCCTCCCCATCAGGCCTATGATCCATCAGTGGGCTGCACTCAGCTCCAAGCATGGTGGTTTTCCAGCGGCTATTTCCGGGAGACGATCCGCCGGGACATCCGCAAGGCCCGGGAGATGTACAGCGGGGAGCAGCTGAGCCGGGAGCTGGCCAACATCCAGCAGCGCCTGGACAGCGTGGAGCTCCTCAGCCTGGACATCGTCATGAACCTTCTCCTGTCCTATCGGGATGTGCAGGTGAGCCGCCCCCGGCCCGCGCCAGCAGGGCGGGTGGGACGATGGGTGAGGCAGGCGGTGGCTGGGTCCTCGGAAGGGAGCGTGGCCTTGGGAGCACCAGCCCAAGCTCACGGGAGATGGCTGGAGAGGTGGGGTCACTGCCTGGGATGCCCAGGGGTAGGCCCTGGCTTGTGGCTTTCAGAGGAGGTTGCTGGCCCTGGGTCACAGACACAAGCATGTGCAGCACTATCCCATGGCTCTCCAAGGGGGAGCTGGTGGGGCTCGCCAGGGTCCCCGGATGCAGAGCCCCCATCCTTGGCCAGCGCGTGCGTCGCTGCAGCCGGCTGCCCAGCAGGCCTGGCTGTCACCAAGGCGGTGGGTGGCCATGCTGGAAGAAAGGTCTCCCGCAGGACACAGGGGTTCTGCAGGCTCCACTGCCTGCCCTGGCACAAGGGCCGTTTCCTCGAGTGCACCACGACCTCCGGATGCGTGGCGCAGAAGGAGCTGCGATCCTGAGTGGCGTGGTTTGCCCGCCCCACTGCCGAGCCCCCTGTGCTGCGTCAGGCCCGGCCTATTCCCCCCCGGGACCTCCCGTGGGATGCAGATGGCAGCCTGCTCTGCCTGACCCCCGGCTTCCTCGGCAGGACTACGACGCCATCATCAGGCTGGTGGAGACGCTGCAGGCCCTGCCCACCTGCGACGTGGCCGAGCAGCACAACATCCGCTTCCAGTACACCTTCGCCCTCGAAAGGTGAGATGCTTCCTTGGGCAGGCGCAGGCCCCGCTCCCAGCCCCACGGGGTGCCGAGCGCCCTCTGCTGCCAGTGGAGCCGGTGGGCACCCGTCGCGCTGGGCCGGGTGCTCGGCAGGGGAAGGACGGGGTGTCCTGCATATGGACGCCGGTGCTGGGCTGAGAGGATCGAAGCCTGAAATCCTCCCTCCACCGGGCAGCATCCGAGCAAGCTTCCGCCAGGCTGCCCCTGCCCAGTCTGGGGATAAGAGGGGAGATCAGTCCCCGGGGTCCATTGAGCCCTCGGCCTCTGCAGCGACAGAGCACAAAGGGGGCGTTATATCCCGCCGGGCTGAGAGCCATTGGCCTGGGGAGTGGAGCGTGGACCCCAGCTCTCTCTTTGATGCTCCTCTTTGGGGCATTTGCTCGTTGTGCCTGGCGGTTGAGCACGCCCGTTTTCTGGGCAGGCGGAACCAGCCCGGGGACCGGGAGAAGGCTCTCTCCGTGCTCCTGCCGGTGGTGGAGAGGCGAGAAGGGGCGGCGCCCGACCTGTACTGCATGTGTGGCCGCATTTACAAGGACATGTTCATCGGCTCCGGCTTCACGGACACGGAGAAAAGGGACCAGGCCTTTTACTGGTAAGAGCCAGGGCAGGGGGCTCTCCGGCGGGGATGGGGTGGGAGGCCCGTGCTGGGGAGACTGGGGTGGGCTCCTTGGGCCAGCGGGGTTTTGAGCACCGACACGGAGCATGTGCACTTGGCTGGGTGTGCAAAGGGCTGAGTGTGCAGCCACTCCTGAGCGTGTGCATGGGTCTATGGGCTTTGCTGGGGTCTGGACGCCTGGGTTCAGTTCCTGGAAGGGACAATGTAGAGGCAGATAAGCTGAGTTTATGGGGTGTTACAGAGGAGACCTTACAACCTGTCCGGAGCAAGTGGGTATTAGAGACACCTCCCCCCCCCCTTGGCACCGTGCGAGTCCTAGCTCCCCTGGCATTGGAATTAATGCCCCTTCCCTGCACTGCCATATATCGGTTGTTTGCTGCCCACCACCCCAGAGCTGGCTGCATTTCAGTGGTGCTGCCTGGGATCCGGCCGGGTGACTGTTTCGTCACTGGCATCTCTGCATGTTTGAACTCCCCAGGTACAGCAAAGCCTTTGACACGGAGCCGAGCCTCCACTCTGGGATTAACTCTGCTGTCCTGCTCATAGCAGCTGGGCACCAGTTCGAAACCTCCGTGCAGCTCCGGCAAATAGGTGAGTGGCTCTTCCCCTGCCGCCGTCGTGTGTGGGTAAAGCACCGTGGGCCTCCGGGGATTATAACAGGCTCTCCCATAGTCCTGGCACGGCCTGGACGATGGCCCAAGGAAGGGCTATGAGGTGTGTGGGGTTTATGGGTTTGTCTCTCTTGCACTCTGTGGCCAGATGAGTCACTGAGGGGGTCCCTTGGAATTCGGGGAGGGGGGGGGTGGCTGTCCGTCCCGGTTTCTCTCCCATGTCCTGTGCAGTTCAAGCGGCAAGGGAAGGGGAAGCTTCATCTGCTAGAGACTGGGGGACGTTCTTTGGTTTGGGGTGGGGGTGTAGCGAGAGCAGGGGGTACGGCTGGGGCCGCTGAGCCATGGGGGTGGGGGAGAGAGCGTGGAGTGGGCGGGGCTGGGCCGAAGGGGCTGGCGTGGGAGCAGGGGAGGGGATGGGGGAAGGCGGAATGGGGCAGGGCGGTGGCTGGGTGGGCCTGCCCTGCCCGGGCGTGTCTCCGCCCTGCCCTCAGCGGTGAAGAGGAACCTTCCCCCCCCCCCCCCCCCCCCCCCGCCACCCCCCCAGGCGTCCGGCTGAGCTGCCTACTGAGCAATAAGGGCAGCGTGGAGAAGATGCAGCATTACTGGGACGTGGGCTTCTACCTGGGCTCCTGGATCCTGGCCAACGACGTCAGCAAAGTCATCCGGGCCTCGGAGAAGCTCTACAAGCTCAATGCCCCCGTCTGGTAGGTGGCAGAAATGCCAGCCCCTCCCCAGAGCCTATGGGGGACCCCCAAACAGCAGCACCCTGCCTGTGCCTCCAGGAGGGGAGCGCTGCAAGGGGAGGGCAGATCGGCCTTTGACTCTCAGGCTGGGTTCAGCTTGGCCAGCTTCGGGGGCCAGGGTCTCCGCTAGCGGCCCCTTGCGTGGGAGGTTTCACGCGGGCCTTTGGGCATGAGCCAGCCCGTGGGGCTTTCCCAGTGAACCGCGGGAGAACTTGTCCATCCTGGGCACATGGGGGATGGCACGGGAGACCTGGCAGCACCCAGAAGCTGTTTCCGCGGTGGGATGTCCCTCCCTTCCATCTCACCCTCTGCCCCGGCTGTCACTGCAGGTACCTGGCCTCCGTCATGGAGACCTTCCTCTTGTACAAACACTTCAAGACCTGCCCAGAGACCAAGACGCTCAAGCAGGAGCAGGCTGACTTCTGGATGGGCTTCCTGCTGGCGTCCTGCCAGCCCTTTGTCTCCACGGAGTGCTGCCCGGTGAGGAACCTGCTGGCGCTCGGGGCGGCGGGTCGGCTCCGTGCGTTGAGTCCAGTCCCGTCGCGCCGCTAGAGCTGCCTCCGGCCTGGCGCGTGCTGACAATAAGGGAGGGTGAGGGCAGAGTTAGCCCGGGTGATTGGCGCCCAGGTCGGAGCATGGGATGGGAGGGGTTTGTCGGTGGGTGGGGGTGGGGGCTAGGGTCCACACCCAAGGAAAAGCCAGGCCAGCTGTGTGGTGAAGACAGACCCGGCGGCTACTGCTGCCCCGTCGCCCTGGTAACAAACCAGACAGGTGTGCAGGAGCCGGGGGTGATGGTGGCCATCTGGCTTGTGGGTTTCAGTCACCAGTGCTGCTGTGTAGGGGTCCGGAGCAGGCTCCTGGCAGCAGAGGGAGAGCAGAGCCTGGAGCCGGCCCTTTGCAGGTTAAAATGTGCTCCGGGTTGGGGGGTGTATCAGGGAGGGATACTGGGGGCTCCAGGAGAGGAAGCAGGATCCTTAGGTGAAAGGAGAAGAATATCGGCATTGATTGGGGTCCTCACCCCCAGCCCCATCATGGGGTCCCCTGCCTCCAGCCCCCTGGGGATGCAATGAAAGGGGGCAAAGACCCCCCCACACCAGCCTCTCTCTCCGCCTCCCTTCCAGGTGCTGATTCTGGAGCTGAACAAAGTCCTGCAGCCAGCCCAGCTGACGGCGTGCAATTGCGAGGCTGAAAAGTCGGTGACGGTGTGCCACATCTGCCCCCCGGAGGAGGTAGGGCGGCTCGGAGCCCAGGGGGCGAGCCCACCCCTTTGCCGCCCCTGATGGCCACGACTTTCTGGGCTCCCGTTGTTCACGCTGCGTGTTTTTTTGGGGTTTATTTTCCCCCTAGAGTGGGATCTCCAGCTGGACCTTTCCGGCTTCCTCCATCCGTGGAATCAGGTGAGGAGTTTAACTCTTCTGTTGCCCTTTGGGGTAGCCTCTCCGTCAGCCTCGGCGCTCCCTGGTTAGCCTGCGTCCACCCGGAAATCCTCTCTGCGTCCCCAGCAGAACCCTCCTCCCCCAGCACCCTCCTTGCACTGGGGAAATGTCCATCTTGGTTCCCATGCCCAGGGCTAGCTGGAAGCGCGGGGGGTAAGCCTGGCGGAGAGTAAGCCTGGCTCCCCCAGCTGAGTGCCTGGCCCTTAGTGGGTCCCGTAGTAGGTGTTGGCCTCCCCAGCTGCGTATGGCACAAGGAGCCAGAGAGGGACCTGCCTGTAGGCAAGAGATGGGCAGCTGGGAAGGTCCTGTGCTGCCTGGCAGAGCAGACTCCAAGGGCCATGCATAGCCGGTTCGTTCAGTGACCAGCCCCCTGCAAGGGTGGAGTGGGGGGCACGGAGCACGGCTGGCCCCGAACGCTCTGAGCGTCGCCCCAAGGGGGCTGGTGTGGCAGGGAGGAGGCTTCCCCGGTGTGGGGAGGAGCCCTGTTAGCTGGAGTGCCAGCCCCAGAGCTCTGGATGTGCCCGCACCCCTCCCCAGCCCACCCCCAGGGCCTGCAGCCCCATGGCTCCTGCTGACGGTGCCGCCGGCCTGGTGAGGGGGCCCGTGCCGAGCTGCAGGGGCAGAGCAGCCCATGAGCACACTGGAGCTGGGGGAGGTTTCTGGGGTGAGGCTCGGGAGGGAGCAGCCCCCCCCCCCCCCGCCACACTCACTGTGGGGTGTGGGGCCGGCCTCTCTTTCTCTCCAGCATCTCCAAGTGCGACGAGCGCTGCTGCTTCCTGTACGTGCTGCACACGGCCGAGGACTTCCAGTTGTACTTCCCCACCCAGCACCACTGCCAATGGTGAGCCAGGGGGTGGGGCAGGGGAGGGGCAGGCCCCCCCAATGCTTCTGCCAATGGTGGGTTGAGGGCACTGGGGTGGGGGAGGGGCAGGGACCCCCAACGCTGCTACTGCTGGTGTGTCGGGGGTGCTGGTGATGGAGCAGGATGGGGAGGCAGAGGGACCCCCTAGCACCATGGCGCTGGTGAGCTGTGGGGATGGGATAAAGGATCTGTCCCCTGACCCAGAGCCCCTGCTGGGGAGGGGGGAGCAGCTGCCCTGGGCTGGGTTTGAGGGGTGAAGGGCCAGGTGGGGGAGGGAGCCGGAAGAGACTTCATCCCCATCCTGGCAGGTGGGGCCCAGTCTGTGGGGCTGCCCTAGGCCCTGCCCCACACATGGCATTGCTGCGTCTGTCCAGGGGTCCTGTGGTTCTGCCAGCCAGCAGGGTCGGTGCTCTGCCAGGCTGGGTCGCTGAGCCGGTGTGTGGTGGTGGGGAGGTTCTCCAGGGCCCGTTGCCCAGCCTGGGAGCCCCCGAAGGGGCCGGGCAGTGGGGCCACGCCCAGGCACGCTCTCCCTTCTCTGCCGGCAGGTTCTGCAAGCTGATTCACTCCTTCGTGGCCGAGCTGGCAGTGGGGGGCGAGGAGGCGGGCGACGGCCTGGACGAGGACCTGGAGGTGAGTGCCGGGGGTGGGCGCGGGCTCGCACTCGGAGCAGGCATCTCTGGTGGATGCTGGGGTGCAGCTCGCCGAGCTGGGGGTGCATGAGGGGCTTGGCAGGGCCAGCTAGCCCCAGGCGCACTGACCCTGCTCTGGCCTGCGCAGTACGACTACGAATACACGGAGACGGGCGACAGGGTGATCCTGGGCAAGGGGACCTACGGGGTCGTCTACGCCGGGCGGGACCTCAGCAACCAGGTGCGCATCGCCATCAAGGAGATCCCGGAGCGGGACAGCAGGTAGGAGCCGCGGGGGGGCGGGGAGGTGCTTCCTGTGGACCCCTCTGTCCTGTTTTGAGCTTCAGCCCAGACCAGTCAGAGACTGTCACCCTGAGTGCCCCGTAGCTCCCAGCCAGCAGACGAGCATGCCCTGCGTGTCGGTGTGTAAAGTCAAACCAGGGTATTGAATCCAGGGTGAGATCTCTGGGGCTCTTTGCCCCTCTTTTCTAGGCCGAGACCAGTGCCCCCACTGTGCGGAAAGGTGCCAGGGAGTCTGGTGGAGAAGGCTCCATGCTGATCTCTCCCCCGCTGGCGCTTTCCGCGATACACACGGATCTGCCCCTGCAGCCTCCTCTGTGCCAGCGAGTGGCCAATTGCAGCTGGATGGAGACGTCGGGAAGCAGCCTGCTTCCCCGCTCCCCAGCCGTGTCCGCTTCGAACACGTTTTAGTTCCGTGTTTCCTACCTTTCGGGGGTTACCGTACACGCCCCACGCAAGAATATCAGAGATCAGGGTGTTATTGGTTTTCCGATGGCCCCTCACGCGACCCCCATTAGGTACAGATCTGACATTAGTGAGTTGGGGTATGGCCGAAACTCCCTGCCCCATACCAGTGATCCTCAGGCAGTGGGTCCTGCCCTCCCCTTCCACGCTGGCTGGGAAAGTCAGGGTACCCAGCAGCATGGTGATCTGGGGCCGTGGGAGTGGGGGCACGGGAGGTAGATGAGTGTGACTTGGTGTGCAAGAGTCCCAGTGTGAGCGCACTAGTGTCAGGGTGGATGGGCACCTGCCTGGTCCTGGTTCTCACCTGCCCTTCCTGCCCCGCTGGGAGGGGATGGCCTTGCTGAGTGCAAGGCACTGCAGCCCCATTGCCCAGCCCCCTGGGAGGGAGCAGGCAGGCTTGGCCCTTTACCCTCACTGCCCCGGTTCCCGCCGTGTAGGTACTCGCAGCCCCTGCACGAGGAGATCGCCCTGCACAAGCGCCTGCGGCACCGGAACATCGTCCAGTACCTGGGCTCCATCAGCCAGGACGGCTTCATCAAGATCTTCATGGAGGAGGTGCCGGGAGGTAGGCGAGTGAGCGCCTGCCCCAGGCTGGGGATGCCGAGGAGAGAGGCGGCCGAACCTGGGGTCTCCTGCACAGAGCAGGGTGCTCCAGCCTGGGAACATGCTGCCGTCCATCTGGCCTGTCGCAGACCCCACGTCCCAGGCTAGCTGCCTCCTGCCCTTGGCGGCCCTTGGCTCTAATGTGGCCTGGGGTCTTCTCGGAGGGTCCTAACAGCCTCGCATTGCTCCTGCCCTGCTCCATTCTGTGCCAGCCCTGGGCCTGGGGTGTGACGCTGGGGCGGGGCCGGGTTCCCCTGTGCTGGTGCGTGGGGGCTCGGGGTGGGCACACGGGCTCAGTGGGGTTCCCATCTCCGTCTCCATCCCCAGGGAGCCTCTCGTCCCTCCTGCGCTCCAAGTGGGGCCCCCTGAAGGACAACGAGCCCACCATCGTGTTCTACACCAAGCAGATCCTGGAGGGCCTGCGCTACCTGCACGACAACCAGATCGTCCACCGGGACATCAAGGTGAGGGCGTTGGCTGGCCCGTGCGAGTGCGGGGTGGGAGAAACGGCAGCTGACTAGGGCCCACCCAGCTTATGGGGCCCGGGGCCTTCCCCGGACTGGAGGGGAATGGTGGGCTAATCCAGGGACTCCGCCACCCTCAAGGCTGCTAGCCGGGCCCTGTGCTGAGTCCCAGGATGGTTTCCAACACCTCAGCAGGCTGCTCCGGTCTCCGCAAAGCCGCCGGTGTCCCAAGCAGGGCCCCGGCCTGCCCCCCGCTCTGGGAGTTCCAGGGCATCTGGTCTCACCGCCCCCTCCACCTCTCCTGGCCCCACAGATGGGGTGGATCCACCCTCGACCCCCAGAGCAGGACAGAGCGGGAGCGAGGGGCATTAGCGGATCTGGGGGAGGGGGGACAACACCCTGTCTCTGAGCACTCGCCCCGGGAGGCTCTCCACAGCTGTGACCTGTTCTGATTGGGGGGCGGCGTTTGACAGGGAGACAACGTCCTTATCAACACCTACAGCGGGGTGCTGAAGATCTCTGACTTCGGGACCTCCAAGAGGCTGGCTGGGATGAGCCCCTGCGCCGAGACCTTCACAGGTGAGGGGCTCTGGTGCAAGCCCCCCGCATTGGGTTATGGCATGCTGGGCTGTGGGAAGGGGCCATTTGCCACACCCCCCCCGAGGGGGACACTGAGGCCCAGTGACAGGCACAGGGGCATCCTCAGGACCTGGCAGGAGGGGAGGGAAGGGGTCCCCGGCCCATCTGGGTTTAGGAGGGGCTCGCTGGCTGATCTGGGGCAGGCAGGGGGTGTTGAGGGCTGACTTCCCTCAGTTGCTCTGGTCTCTTTCCAGGCACCCTGCAGTATATGGCCCCGGAGATCATTGACCAGGGCCCCCGAGGCTACGGGAAGCCGGCCGATATCTGGTCCCTGGGCTGCACCATCATCGAGATGGCCACGGGCAACCCCCCGTTCTATGAGCTGGGCAGCCCACAGGCCGCCATGTTCAAGGTGAGGACGGGGCTCGCTGGTACCGTCGGGGGGGGCTGACTGCTCGGGCTCCTCTCTGAGTGTGGGGGCTGGCGGGGGAGGGTTATGGCTTCCCCCACTACAAAAGGGGGGGGGGTGAGTCTCGCTGCCGCTCCCGGTGGACAGGCGGCCACCATAGCCACTGACCAGCCCCTCGTTGGCCGCCTCGGCAGAGAGACCAGGGCCTGACTGAGGCCCATGGGGTGACGTGGGGGAAACTGGTGCTGCCCGCACAGCGGGGTACCTGTGGGGGGGTGAGCCAAGGGGCAGTGCCCCTCTGGGCCCACTCCCTGCTAGGTGGGGTCGGGGGGCCAGGGCTCTGTGATGGCCCCTCCCTCATCTCCCTCTCCAGGTGGGCATGTTCAAGATGCACCCCGAGGTGCCCGACTCCATGTCGGGGGCAGCCAAGGCCTTCATTCTCCGGTGCTTCGAGGTGGATCCGGATCAGCGGGCGCCCGCTGCAGCCCTGCTCCAGGAGCCCTTCCTCACAGCCCCCAGCAGGAAGAAAGCCAGGAACCAGGCTGTGCCAGCTGCGGAGGGAGGCACACTGGGGGCAGGTGAGCTAGGAGGCAGGGGAAAGGGGGGAGCCCTGGGTGGGGGGGCAGGAGGAGGAGATGGGAGGGAGCCCGGGTGGGGGCAGGAAGAGGCCTGAGGGCTTGGGGGGCAGGACATGGTATCTCGCAGGTGGGCTGTGTTCCCTGGAGGAGCTGAAGTAACCGGCCCTGTCTCTCTGCAGCCAGCTCTCCTGCCCCTGCAGCAGAGGGGGCCAGCGAGGCCAGGAACCCCTCCTTGCCCTTCCAGGCCCCCAGGACAGCTGCCAAGGCAGACAGCAGCTTGCCAGCCCACATCTCCAGCGCAGTGACCCAGAGACGCAGCTACCTGGGGTATGGCGTCCCTTCGGGGGGAAGGAGGGGCAGGCTCGGGAGGAGGCTGAGGATCTCAGGCTGGGGGGGGTAGGGCCACACACTGCACCCAGCAGCACAGCTGGACACTGCACCTCCAGCCGGATGGGTACGTTCCCCACTAACCCCCCCTAGCCACACTCTGGGTGCGGGGCAGCCCCATGCCCAACCATTTATCCCTGGCTGGGTTTCCTAACCCCTCCCGCAGGGCGCACGGTCTCGGGGCGGTGGCTGTCGAAGGGGAGCCCCCTGCCTTAGGGGATCAAGCAGCCAGATGTGCCCAGGCTGCCCCCCAAGGCCTCCCCCAGCCCCTGCTACATGTAGGGCCGGACCCAACTGGGGTCAGCAGGCTGGGTTTGTAGGGCAGGGATTGGGCGACACCTGGTGGTCAGCAGCTGTCACTGCAGCTGAATTTTATGCGATTTCACCTCCAGCTCCAGCGCCCACCGGGCGGATGGGGCAGGCGAGTGGGGAACGCAGACTCTGCTCTCCAGAGCGCCCCGCTCCCCGTGATGATACCCCCCGGGGTATCAGGGGGGCTTGTCCCTGGTGTTCCCAGAGCCCGGTTTACCGGCTGGCAGCTGCAAGCTGCTGCTGTGGCCGATGGCAGGGGCCTGGGGAGGGGGGTTGTTTTGGAGGGTTTTTTTGTCCTGGGATTCTTGGTCCAGGGAGATTCGGATCGGATGACAGACCCCCCCCCAGCTGTCCCCCACGATTCAGTGTCCCCCACGCTGGCCTGGGTGTCCCTCACTCCCCAGGAGGGGGATCTGCAGTGCACAGGGATGGATGCCCCAAGTCTCCCTGTCCCACCAGCCCGAAGGGCCTGCAGTGCTGTGGGGTGGCTCCCCCTGGAGCATGTGAATTCCTGCTGCCCCCCCGGAACAGCTTGGCTGCCCGGGGCGGGTGTGTGGGGACTGACTGGGCTGCTCGTGTCTCCCCTCTTCCAACCCTCCCCTTTCGCTGCGAGCCCCAGCGCTCTGAGTGTCCGGAGGTGCATATCCCAGAGGGCTAGACGGGCAGCAGAGCCGGGTGCCCCAGGCAGCCCTGTAAGGGAGGCGTCGTTCCCATCCCAGGCTCCACAGTGGGTCAGCTGCAGTCCTGGATCCTCTCTTTAGCACAGGTCTGCCCCCCTGCAGTGCCCAGGCTTCACTGCATGTCCCTGCCACACCCCCCCCCAACTCCCGTCTCCCCAGGGCTGCCGAGGAGCCAGCTGGTTTGGATTGCAGCAGCTCCCCCGCCCCCGAGGAGAGCGGCGGCATGTTCCTGCTGAAGAAAGACAGCGAGCGCAGGGCCACCCTGCACCAGATCCTGACGGAGGAGCAGCCCAGCATTGTGGCCGCCTTGGAGGAGGCCCAGAGCCAGGTCAGTGCCGGCCCCTTGAAGGCTCGGCAGCCAGGCCCAACCCCTCCCCTGCACGAGGCAGACAGCACGCGGCTCCGACCCCTCTGCGGCAGGTCAGGGGCTAAACTCCCCGCGCCAGGCTGGGGGCTGCTCATTCAGCCTGGCTCCGGGGGGAGGGCGGGGGGTCTGCAGTCGCTTTATGGCCTTTGTCCTTTTCCTGGAGCCCGTCAGGTACGACTTCCATCCACTCACTCGCTCTGGCTCGGGGTGCGTCTGAGACCCCTCCCGCTGCCAGCCCAGCCTTGCGTGGGAGCCCATCTGCGCTCGCGCCCCCAGGCTGAGCCTTTCCCTTCCCCGTTCAGAGCTGGGACGGAGGGAGGCTGTCCTCGGAGCACATCGCCCAGCTGGTGTCCTGCCTCAAGAGCTACATCCGCTCCCCCAGCCGCCGGCAGCTCAGCCAGGACCTGCTGGGGCTCCAGGCCCCGCTGCAGGCGGAGGGCCTAAGCCTTCGCCACGTGCAGGTGCCACTCTTCAGCTTCCAGGACACGGTGAGTACTCAGCCCTTCCCAGGAGGCTGCTGGGCCGGGCCGGGCCACTTCTCCCTCCACACCTGGCCCGGGACCTTTAAAACTCAATTGCCCCAAGTATCGAGCACCCACTGCCTTTAACGCCTTCATTGCTGGCCTCACCTAGGCAGTCACAGGAGCATGGTGGGTGTGGCCAATGAACAAAGGGGGCGGGGCTTCTGTAATCCCAGGCCCGGTGGGGACCCCAGAGGGAGCTGGGGGGTCGCCCCTCGGGGCCTGCGGTGGGCTCGGCGTGGCAAGGTTTCCGGCTGGCTCCAGTGCCGGCGCAGCCCATCCTCTCCCATCCCTGCAGGTGAAGCAGCTCCTACGGCAGCACCAGATCAAGCCGCACTGGATGTTCGCCCTGGATAACCTCATGGGCCAGGCCGTGCAGGCAGCTTTCACTATCCTCGTGACAGGTGCGTTGGCGGGCGGGTGGGGGGAGCTGTGTGGTGGCCCTGGCTCCTGTTCCGTTTGGATCCAGCCCCATGGGGAATCGGGGCCCGGCCAGGCGGCAGCTGGGTCCCTAGCGGAGCGGCAGTGGGTTTGCGGCTGGGGCGGGGGTCCCATCGGAGTGCTCTGGGGTGCTGCTAAGGTAACTTTCCATATTGGGACTGTATATAGAAACGGCAGCAGGAGGCCCCCGGCCAGGGCCTTGAGACCCAGCTCTCTCCCCCCTATCAGCTGGCAGAACCCCTGGGCCCTGCCCATGGAGTTCTGTGCCCGAGGCCGTTGGGCAGGGAGATTTCCCACCAGGAAGCACGGGGCGCCTGCCTGGGCATAGAGTCGTGGGAGAACAGAGACAGCCAGATGCTACCGCTAGTCCCACTGCTGCTCCCACCCCTGCCCGATGCCCATGGAGCTGTGGGGCTGCCCTGACCCTTCGGCTCCCACTGCCCAGAGGCATCCCTAGGGCTCACGGCCCACCGTCCCTAGCCCAGGCCAGCCACCTCCCCGCTCCCCTTCTTTCTCCCGCGCTTCCAGAACTCCGGGTGAAGCCGCCGCATCTCCTGGGCAAAGGTGGCAGCGAAGAGGAGGTGGAGGAAGATCCAGAGGCGCAGGGAGCGCCTCCTCCCCCGAGCCAGCCCAGCGGGGGGAGGGGCAGCGTGGAGACCCCAAGTTCTGGCGTTGGCAGCGGCACCAGCACCGAGCTGGGCTTCCGTACTGCCCCGGCGGACTCCCTGCCACTCCTGCTGCAGCTCAGCCACCTCCGCGCGGAGACGGGCAGGTAGGAGCGCCCGGCTGCTCTCCCGCGTGGAGGGGAGCCTGGCCCGCAGCCAGCTGTTGGGCCCAAAGCGTCGGGAGGCATGGTCTGTGCCAGCCTCTGCCCGCCGGAGGGGGCAGCACCCCACAGCCGCCCTCCTGGCCTGGATCCACACACCAGGGCGGTGCCACTCTCCCAGTCCAAGGGCATTAGGATCCACACTTGGGCTGGGCTCCCAGCTGTGGCTCTGACGTGCCTAGGCTGGGCGGGGTGGAGGACGGGGGAGTACAGTAGCAATCGCCCTCCCCCCATCGCCCCCCACACACACACACAGCGTGGCCCTCGATTCCAGCCCCTCTGCCTTGTCCCCCCGGCGTGCGTGGCAGGCTGCTGGAGGCGTTGCTGGAGAAGGAGCGAGAGTGGCAGAGGCAGCTGCGGAGGGTGCTCCAGGCCGCGGAGCAGGAGGCCAGGGCTCTGCAGGGATCCAAGCCCCTAGGTGAGCGATGCCAGGACTCGCCGGAGCTGGGCTGGGGGAGCTCTGTGGGGCTGCTGGGCGCAGTGGGGGAGGGGAAGCAATGGGAGATGGGCATGGCAGGGTGGAACACACCTTGGTCTCCCCCTAGCTGACCACATCGGGGCAGGGGCTGGGTCTCCTTCCGAGCCCCACGTTGGGGCCCATGTCTCTGGGGCGGCGAGGGGCTGGGTTTGTCTCCCCCGGGCCACACATCTGAAGCCTAAAGACATGGGGGAGGCTGAGCCGCAGAGTCCGGGGGAGGCTGACCCGGGTCCGAACCCTTCTGTCTGCACAGCCTTGGCCGCGCACCCCCGGGGGCCCTGGCAGGGGGCGGTGGACGCCCTCCTCGTTGACTGGTTACAGAGCCACGGAGCGGATGAGGATGCGACCACGACGGTACGTCCCCTGCGCTGTGCGAGCCAGGCCGAGGGGCCAGCGGCTTGGGGACAGCCCTGGGCCCCGCCACGACCCCGGCCTTAGCAGGGAGAGGGAGAGGCAGGCTCCAGCGGGACACCTCCTGCTCCCTTTCCCCCAGGCCCTGGTGGGGTGGGGGCCGGGTGCCTGGGCATAAGGCAGCTGGGTCTGGGGCGTCCCTCCCACACGCCCTGCCCTCCAGCACTCCCTTCCCCATGGAGCCAGTGGGGTGGCCCCATCCCAGCTCTGGCTGCAGCGCCCCTCGCTGACCAGCTCCGCTACCTGCTTTCTCCCCCAGTTCCTGCAGCACGGCTTCACCCTGCCCGACCTGCTGACCTGCGCCACCCGCGACGACCTGCTCTACACCGGCATCAGGTAGGAGGGGGAGCCAGGACGGGTGCCCCAGCCCTCTTCCCCAGAGGGTCACTGCTGGCTGGGCCAAGAGGCCACGCCTAGGGCTTGTCCCTCCCAGCCCAGCCACAATGGCTGGGGGTCGGTGGAGCGAGTTGCTTTGGTGAACCATGAATCCGTCCTGGCAGCCTGAGCAGACTCTGCCCTGGGAGCGTTTCACTGCAACTCTGCCTGGGAAAGACCCTGCCCTGAGTGGGGCGTGAGGCCCACGGAGACCATCCCCCTGTGTGGCCCCCGTCCCGTCCCCTGGGCGCCAGCCAGAGGGCGAGGCATTGAGGCTGTTTGCAGCCGGTGCCAAGGGGGGCAGGGGGCAGGGGCGTGTCTCACCCGTCTCCGTCTCTCCCTGCCAGAGGGGGGCTGGTGTGCAGGCTATGGGGAGCCATCCAGGAGCACCGGAAATCCCTCGCCAAGCAGGCGCAGCGGGAAGCCGAGTGAGAGACGGGGCAGCCGCAGCCTCCCCTGCGGCATCGGCCTCCCCGTGCCGTAACGAGCGCCCGCGCTCAGCCAGAGCTGACCGCCGCCTCGCCGCCTTCACGCCCTGCCAACCAGCCACGCCGCCTCTGCCCTTGAGCTGGCAGGTGGCTCTGCTAGGCACCATGGCCCAGAGCAGCAGCCTCACGCCCACTGCCCTGCTTGACCCTGGGCCTGCGTCTCGTAGCAAGCGGGAGAGCAGGGCCATTTGCTGAGGGACGGCTGCCGCCCTGCCCATCGCGCCCAGCGCTGGCTGGCGAAGGAGGTGCCCACGCTGCTGCCTTGGCAGGAGAGAGAGGAGGCTGCTTCAGCAGGACAGTGGGGCTTTGCTGGTGAAACTAAGGGGACCGCAGGGGCCTCGGCCGCCCCCCCACCGTGACTGTAAACTCCAGCAATAAACAGCCTCCCAGCTGTGCCCCCGGCTCCCTCCTCATTTGGGCAGAATGGGGGGAGGGGGCAGCACCTGTCTGCAAAGGGAAAATGAAGCCAGGTTCCTCCCAGCCTGGGTGGCGGCGGGGCAAGCTGTGGGCCCGGCAGCTTCTTGGAGCCCTGTCCCACCTCAGCCCAGGCTGGCATCCTCCTCCGTCCCCAAGGAGGCAGCGCCCCCCTCGGGCTGTCTGAATCCTGCTCCCCCACCCGCCAGCAGCCCCCGACCCCCCTCTTGCCCTGCACTGGGGGCGGGGGGAGGGCAGAAGGTGGCAGTGAGCCCATCCCGGCCTGCTCACGCCCGCAGCAGCCGAAAGCACCAGCCAGGTGAGCACAGATCTCCCGCAGCCCGGCGGCTCGCCCAGGCCCGCGTGGCTGCAGCGGGGTTTATTTTCTGTACAGTCACACAAGGAAAGCCCTGGCAGCTCGGTTCCACTGTAGCCAATATGTCCAGGCCCAGCCATTCCCAGCTGGGCTCCCAGTCCCCCTGAAGCAGGGGCCGGGGCAGGCGTTCAGAGCCAGCACCGGCGCGAGGGGCTAAGTCCGGGGGGTGAGGTTCGTCCGCAGGGGCAGCAGCGCTTCTACCCACTGGCGGGGCTCCGCCAGCAGGCTCTGCCAGACCTGCCGCTCCTCCTCGGTGGAGTCCATCCACGCGACCGGGAGCCCGTAGCTACTTCCTGCGTGAGGACAAAGCGGCACTGTCAGCGGCTGGGCCCCTGTGGGGATGCTGGGGTCTCTCCCACACAGCCCACCCTCCAGCTGTCCCTGCCCTAGGGCACCAGGGGACGGCCTCCCTGTATCAGCCCACAGCCCCCTTCCATGGGTCAGGTATAGACCAAGCTGAAACGGCCTGGGCTGAGAGCCCTAGCCCCTGCCCTAGGGGCGGATACAGCCCCAAGCATCCACCCCGGCAACATGCCTGGCCCTGTGTGCCCACAGCACCGGAATCGAGTCGAACAGGGAGCGTGGGCACAGCCTAGGCACATCGCCGAGGTGATGAAAGTGCTGGGAGGGGGTGAGGGAAGCAGCAGTGGCTGTCGCTCTGGGATAGCCTCTGGGGAGGGGTGCCAGTCGCCCCAGCTGGACCATGTGCACCATAGGGCAGGGGTGCCCATGCCAGTACAGCCTAACCCGCCCCTCCACCGGCCCCCTGCAGGTGCCTCCCTCCCCTGGCACGCAGGACCCACCGGCCCCCTGCAGACACCT
>NW_020664587.1:8627744-8634143 GCF_002925995.2 Terrapene triunguis
CACGCAGGACCCACCGGCCCCCTGCAGACACCTCCCTCCCCTGGCACACAGGACCCACTGGCCCCCTGCAGACACCTCCCTCCTCTGGCACGCAGGACCCACCAGCCCCACAGGGGCTCCATGCCCAGGAATGCGCCTCGCGTGGCAGCACCGGCCAGGCGCCCGCTCACCTGTGCCCAGGCTCAGCCGGATGCCGCCCAGCTGCTGCTTGGAGAAGGTCTCGTGCTCCCAGACAGTGAACTCGGCGCAGGCCTCGCTCAGGTCCTTGGCCTGGAAGCCGTCGTATACCATGGTGTGGTTGAACATGGGGCTCAGGCTCCGCTTCACCACCCGCGTCTTCTGGCAGCTTGTCTTGCTGTCGTCGGGCAGGACGTAGCTGGGGGGGAAGCGCAGCCTGAGGGGGGAGCCCAGCGCACGGGGCCGCGACCAGGCAGGAGGGGCTGCAGGGTTGTTCCCCTGCACACGAGCCCAGGGCGTGGGGGTGCAGAAAGAACGCACCAGTGGCCTCGGAGTTGGTGGGAAGGTAGCGGCTCCGCTGCTGCTCGGGCCTGTGAACTGCTGAGGCCAGGGGAGAAGGGGTGGCTGAGAGGTGGGGGGGGGGGCAGCAGCAGAGGGGCAGAAGACCCATACTCCTGTCCCACAGTCTCTGCCGCAGGGAGCCTGGGCTCTGCCACCCTGGCACCACCCTGAGCCCAACTGCAGCGTGGCATGGTTACCGGGCACCCCATACCTCCAGCCCTGCCCCCCACCATGGGCCCAGAGCTGCTGCCTGCAGCCGCCCACCCTTACCACTGAACGAAGGAGTCCATGGTGCCGCTCCGGATGGGCATGAGGCTCTGCGCTGCCTTCACCCAGATGTGCAGCTCCCCAGTGGGAGGGAGCCCAGCCCCTGGAAGAGAGGCGACGGCACAGTGAGGGAGGGGGTCAAGGATGTGTGCAAAGGGGGGGAAGCAGGGGCATGCCCCCCAATAATGGGGCGACACCGAACTCCTCTGGGGTCAGGGCAGGTAGAGCGAGCTCCTCCAGCGATGGGGGAGGGGGGAGAACCAGCTACCCCGGCCGTGGGGGGAGAGCCATCTCCTCTGGCCCTGGGGCTGTGGGGGGAGATCCAGCTCCTCCAGCCGGTGTGGGGGAAGGCAGCTCCCTGGCTGGGGCAGGGGGAGGGCAGATCCTCCGGGGGGTGGGGGGTGGCAGCGCCTCCGGTCGTGGGGTGGCACAGAAAGTGCCCCTCCAAAAGCAGCCCCATTTTTAGTCCTGTGCACGCCCTGGAGGGTGGGGGGCACCTGGGCGCTGCATCTGCCCTGCCCCAGGGCCGGTCCCTTTCCAGCCAGGGCCACCAGCCGCATACCTGTGCAGAGCTGTGACTCCCAGCGCAGGGGGTGAACATCGCTCTCGCTCGGGGCTGGGCCCAGTAAGTAGGAGCGAGGGCCCCGGTCGTCACTGGGGTCTCAGCTCCCACCCCTGAGCCCCTACAGCTGGGGGGGGGGCACTAGCCTGAGGTCGGTGCGGGCGAGGGGCAGGCCCGGGCTCACCTTCAGTGCCCGCGGGGATAAACTTTAGCGCGAAGAGTAGCTTGCCCCTGCTGCCGAGAACGTCGGGCAAGACCCGCAGCTGAGGGGGAAGGAGCAGACGCCATGTTAGCAGGAGAGGCCTGGGACTGAGACCCGCAAGACCCGGGGGGGAAGACGTGCAACAGGGAAAGACAGTGGGCAGCGCCAGTTCTCGGGGTGGGGGGGTCTTAATTAAAGCTCATGTGGCTTGGGCCCCATCAAGGCTCCTGGGGGCTGGCAGTTGGTGGGCTCGCTCGGCAGGTCACACGCGAATTCCTGGGCCAGAGCGAGGGCACTGCCCGCGGCTGGAGCCGGCCGGCCGTGGCGGGGGGAGGGCAGTGGAGATGACGGGGCAAAGGCGAAGCCGGTGCCTGCTGGCCGTCCCTCACCCTGGGCTGCAGGTTGAACCACGCTGGGCCCGTGTTGCTCCAGTCCCAGGAGCTGAGCTCGACCTCGACCTCCCCCATGAAGAGGTTTCGCCCCAAGGCGTCGTGGTGCCAGACGGACAGGTTCAGGATCCGGCCCGGCAGCTCCGCCTGCTCGATCTTGTACTGCAGCACGACGGCGAGAGAGAAGATGCTGGGAACAGCGGGGCCTAGTGGGCAGTGCTCAGGGGCAACCCAGCCCTACACTGCAGCACCCCCCCACCCTGCCCCCCAGTGCTGAGTGGATTCCCTTGGGGCGGGGGGGGCGGGATGTACCCCCACCCCTGCTTCCCAGGCCAGCGCTCAGCCCCATGCAGTCCATGGACGCTTCACTGCCCAAAGGACCAAGCCTCCAGCAGCTACTGGGGGCCAGACCCCGACCCCTTCCTAAGAGCAACCCCCCCTTCCCCAGCCTCCCCGGAGCCCCCCCTGCACTGTCCTCCCCTCAGTGCCCCTTAGCCAGAGAGCCAGCGTCACTAAGAACGGCGAGGCCAGCGGCTCCTGGCCAAGCCCCTCCACTTTCCTCTGGGGGCAGGGGGAAGGGCCCACGCCCCATGCCCTGCCCCAGTCCCAGACCTCACCCCCCCGCCCCGCTTACCTTGAGGGTCTCGTTGAAGATGGGGTCCAGGCTCCGCTTCTTGACAGCCGTTTTGCGCTTGCCGTGGTTGGATTTGTCCGGCAGGAGGTAGCTCTTGACATACCTAAGAGCCGGGGAGAGGGAGGCACACGCTGACCCAGGGCGCCCGGGGAGGGGGGGACACGCTGACCCAGGGCGCCCAGGGAGAAGGGGGGGCACACGCTGACCCAGGATGCCCGAGGAGGGCGGGGGGCACACGCTGACCCAGGGCGCCCAGGGAGGGGGGACGGGGGACACACTGACCCAGGGCACCTGGGGAGAGGGGGGGCGGCGCATGCTGACCGAGGGCGCCCGGGGAGGGGGGGACACGCTGACCCAGGATGCCCGAGGAGGGCGGGGGAGGGCACCCAGGGCGGTGTGTACCGGTTCCGTCCCAGTGGCGCTCTGTCGGTTAGGGGCTGGCTCCTTGCTCCCAATACAGTTATCCTGGGGCAGCCCCTCATGTGGACGCAGGTATAGGAGTCTAACGGTGCCTACAGCAGGGCAGCGTCCACCTCCTCTCTCCAGGGCCAGCTGCACGGCTCTGTGGGGTCTTTACACCCATATAACGGTGTCCAGACCGCTTTACACCGCTTTCCCTGGCCCAGCAGAGTTAGTTGGGGGGGGGGGGGGGGGGGGGGGGGGGGGGCAGAGGTATGTTACCTTTCACTCCACAGGCAGCCCAGGGGCCTGCTGCCCCCTCCCTGAGTCACTGGCCTGCCCGCACCTTGTCAGATCCCATGGCTCCTGTAGCCTCAGCTCCCCTAAGCCATGTGGGGCAGATGGGCGGCGCCGGGCTGAAGCAGGCTGGGGCAGCGCCAGAGCTAGGAGAGGGTTAAGGGCTCTGGGGCCAGGGCAGGCAGCTGGCCCTGATCGGTGCCTAGGGGGGCCCCAGGCCTGCAGGGGCGGCTGGGGGCAGAGCAAAGAATCAGGGAGTCCCGCTCCTGCGGGGAGATCTAAGGCCACCTGGGTGGGTCCCGGCTGTGGCTCCTCTGTGGGGGGCACGGAGGGGGGGGTCCCCCAGGGGCAGGGCTGTCTGGACAGGGCACGCTGACCCACAGGGGCCATGGTGCAGTGGGGCTGGGGGAAGGGCGGAAAGCCCCTGTAACCGTGCCCTCGGTCTGGGCATTGGCAGGGCCGTCTGAGCCCAGGCACATCGGGACAGGCGGGCCGAGCCCGGGGGGGCTCCCCCTTCTCCCCCGCGGCACTCACGGGTCCGATCTCTGCTTCTTGGCCTCGGCCAGGTCCCGGCACTGGATGACCCGGATCTGCAGCTCCTTCTTCTTGGCCTCGTACTGCAGGGCGAACTGGATGCAGCCGCGCACCTCCACGTTCCCCACGTCGCTGTCGCTGTACAGGCTCATCATGCTGCCGCTCAGCTGCAGGCAGGGATGGGAGGGGGCGATCAGAACGGGGGGGCAGGGAGGGCCCCCCCACAGGCAGAGAAGGAGGAATGCGAGTGGAGACAGGAGAAGAGACGCAGCGGGGCGCCCAAGCTGGGACCACGTTAACAGCCCCTTGAAACACACGGCAAAATCCTGCATCACCTGATGGGGATGCTGCCTTAAAAATCCCCCCGCCACAGAGCCCAAGGGGGCCAAGAGCTGAGCCCACTCCTGACCTACCAGCTGCCGTGACCCTTGCATGGCCAAGGGACTATCAAATGGCCCAGCAAAGGCCCTGGCATACACCTCAGTAGGTTTCAGAGTACACAGCGGTCCAGTACTCAGCCGTCCTGCTCCAACTGCCAACCAATGACTGGGCCACAACAGCTCTCCATCCAACCCTCTTCCCCAATTGCCAACAGCTTTCCACCCCAGCCTACCCCCCGGCCCTCGTCCCCACCCCCGGCCCATACCGTGGACGAGCTGAGGCTGGATACAGAGGAGCTCATCAGTTTATTCACGGGGTCCGCGCTGTTGCTCTTTGGGGATGACCTGGCACTGGCTTCCTGGCCGTTCTGAAAGGCCCCGTTACGCTGGGGAACACAAAGCAAACCAGCCTCGAGTGAGACGTGAGCCGGACACGCCCCTCGCCCCCACCAGCCCCAACCCTCGCGGGACCAGCCGATCCCAGGGACTAGGGCCAAGACAGAGCAATGGCCCAGCCAGTGCAGCCTCCCGCCTCCGACACTGCCCCGTGCTGGCCGTTTCAGTAGCCCATGTGCATGCGGAGCAGGGGCCGACTGGGCATTACTAACCCCCGGGGAGAGGGGCCTGCTTGACCCAGCCTGCAGGCCAAGAGCTGTGTCACTGCAGGGCCGGTTCTTGTTTGGAGCTCTTTGCCTGAACGGGCTGCAGCGCAGACATGCCCACGTGGCAGGTGTATTACCCCTGTATCCAACCAGCTTCTCCCCGTTTCACCGACAGGGCCATGGCGGGGGCCCGGCCGGAAGCTAAGACCAGCTGGCTGGCCTGGTTAGTGCGCGGGGTTTGTAGGGGAACCGGTCTGAGAGGTCTGGCACACGCGGGAGATCGGGTGTCCCAGCGGCTGAAGTGAAACTTGTCACCTGAGACTAGCGGGGGGGTCTCCAGGGTAACTCACTCAACACCAAGGACAATGGCCAGCCCTGACAGTAGCCTGTGTTGGACTGTCTGGCCCAAGTGCTGGCGTTACAGAGACAAAAGAACCCAAAGAAAAGTCTCTGATTAGGGGACCCCGAGGGTAAGAGACAAGGGGCAGTAACACTGATACGAGACAAAGAAAGAGCAAGAGTTGGGCTCCGTTAGCAAGGAGCCGTTCGATATACCCAGGACAGGTGGCTCCCGGCGTTTAGGCCTGGCCGAGCGCTGCACGGATTGACACCTTATCGGACAGGACAGGACCTGGCTCTGAAGTCCAGGTTCTAGCCCGTGTGTTATGTTTTCCTTTTACCTGTAACCTTGTGCTTCTCAACCCCGAGACCTGCGTGTCTTTGACGCTGACGTCCTCAAAACGTCAGGCATAGGCGCCGACTCCGTGGGTGCTCCGGGGCTGGAGCAGCCGCGGGGAAAAATTGGTGGGTTCTCAGCACCCACCGACAGCTCCCCGCCAAGCTCACCTCGCCTCCGCTCCGCCTCCGCCTCCGCCTCCTCCCCTGAGCGCGCTGCCGGGTCCTGCTTCTCCCCCCTCCCTCCCAGCGCTTGCCGCTGCGAAACAACTGATTCGCGCGGCAAACCTGGGAGCGAGGGGGGAGGAGGGGGAACACAGCGCGCTTGGGGGAGGAAACGGGGCAGGGGCGGGGATTTGGGGAGGGGACCAATAGGGGCAGGGAGGGGGCGGGGATGGGGCGGGGCCGAGATGCGAGCACCCACTGGCACCCAATGGGGCAGGGAGGGGGTGGAGTCGGGCTGGGGGCGCAAGCACCCACCTGCGCCAACAAAAATTGGCGCCTGTGGCTCTAGACACGGCTAAATGCCTTGTGCGAAGGAGAGCGCTGAATGAAGCGAAAGCTGTGAACTGGGGTGCACGGCTTCCCCGGAGGCCGTGGATCAGGGTACCCGGTGGGTGTGCAGAAGACAAGGGCGCAGGGGGGATAAAGTGCCAGCCTGCACAGGGCGAGCCCAGAGTGGAGCACCCTTGGGCACAGCTGTAAGCAGGTGGTGGCGATTCACCTCCAACATCTCAGGTAGCCCCGAAAAGTGTCACACACATCCCTGCACAGGGACCGATGCAGCATCCTGCCCCCCAGTACGGCACAGGGACATCTGCAGCTCACCCCCCACAGCAGCCAGCCCCACAGGTTGTTGTATGAGCGGCATTTAAAATCAGTGTTTTGAAGCCATTTGACGTTGATGTAATGCTCTCGTGTGGGTGAGGCCAGCCCGCT
>NW_020664587.1:8634153-8634291 GCF_002925995.2 Terrapene triunguis
GCAAATCACATTAATTACTATCCAAGATCTTCAGACTGTGATGTCGCAGAACTAGGAAATTCACCAAGTAACAATGACAGTAGCAAAAACCAACACACACACACACACACACACACACACACACACACACACACACAC
>NW_020664587.1:8634301-8637365 GCF_002925995.2 Terrapene triunguis
GCACTTTCAATATAATTTGTATGTTCAAAACAGCTGCTTTGTAATTTAAATCTGCAGACTGAGGAAGGTTTGCTCTGGAGGTGGAGTTTACACTCTTCAAAGCAGTGGTCCCCAAACTTTTCACGGTCGCGCCCAAGCCCCCCTTATCCTTGTCCACATACACACACACCCGAGAGCCAGGGCCAGGAGTGGGGCTGTAGCTTGCGGGGTAGGGGGCGCGGACAGGGGTAAGGGGGCTGAGGCTGGGGCCGCAGCTGGGGTCGGGTCTGGGGCCAGGAGCAGAGCCGTGTCCGGGCCAGGGTCTGGGGCCCAGGCTGGGGGCAGGGCTGGGCCTGGGCCCGGAGTGTGGTTTGGTGGCACTCCATCCCCGCCCCCCTTGGGGGTTGCCCTTGGCCCCCCCCACGCCCCCGAACAATCCTCTGCACCCCAGTTTGGGGACCTCTGCTTTAAAGGATTTTAGTTGGAATTTTAGTGCTATTTCTAATGTCGCGAGTTTCATCACAGTAAATACACTGACCCATTGCACTGGCCACAGAGGGACCCAACCGGGCTCCCCAAACTCTGGGAAAGCTCCGATCCGGATCCACATCTGAGCCCAGCTCTACTATTAACCCTTCGGGGTCACCCCCTGACTGGAAGAATTAATTGTGCGTCCTGGGACTGAGGTCTACTTGATGAACTTCAAAGACCACTGGAATGTCTACACTGGATCAGCTCAGTGTCTTTCCCCACTCACTGCCTTTGGGAGCGGTGGGAGAGGAACCAAGGAAATTCAGTGCAAAACCCCTTGATCCTGCAAAGATAATGGAGACTCGCTAAGGACTGAAAGTGTCTGAAAAGGGCAAGTCCAGGCCCATCCCGCCAGTAACGGTAACTCCAGCGGGTTGGACGCCTGGAGCCATTTCTGAGCCCGCTTGTCCGGTTCAATGTGCAGCGTCGTGTGTTACTTCCCTGCCGCCAGGCACGCAGGCAGCCCGGCTTTTGCATTTCCCAGCCTCTTGCGACTGTAACCGGGCAGCCCCAGCGCTTCGGCATTTAACACAGAACGAAAGCCCAGACGCGGCCCCGGGCTGCCACCCTGCTGGTGAGCGCCTGACTAGACAAGGCCGGGGGCAGGAATTCCTGTCAGGACACCTCTAACTCGCCCATGTCACCAGACCCATAAGAACATAAGAACGGCCCTACTGGGTCAGACCAAAGGTCCATCTAGACCAGTGTCCTGTCTTCCGACAGTGGCCAATGCCAGGTGCCCCAGAGGGAATGAACAGACCAGAATCATCGAGTGATCCAGCCCCTGTCGCCCAACTGACCTGAGTCTCCATGGGCTGGGGGAGCTGATGAGCAGCCTCTTGGGGAAGCCTGCGAGAGGAGAAAACGATGAGTCTTTCTGGACAAGTCTCCAGGCTACGAAGATGTCTGGCTTCCTCCCCCAAGGAGTGTGTGCACCGCCCTGCTCTTCACAGACCCTTCTTCCAAAGGGGGGGCCCCTCCGACTGGGGCTGTCCGTCCGTCTCTCCCCGCCCCCATTAGCTGGCTTCCCACTTATTTATCTCCCCCTCCGTTTCGGCTTCTTTCCCGCATCAGCCCAGCTGTCTGTTTCAACCTCCCTCCTGTCTGCCCCATCCATTTCTCCCTGTCCCTCCCCCCGTCCCCCATGGAAGGAAACTGCCAGCTTTGCAGGCAGGGAGGATGCAAGCAGCAGCAGGTCCCTCACTAACCCTGCTTCCAGCCGGAGATTCTCCTGCACCCACAAAACCCTCCCTACGTCCCACTAATGAGCCCCTTCCACGCGCCTCTCCCGGAGCCTGAGTCACCGCCTGCAGCCGTTCCCGCTCGCTGCTCTCATCACGCGCACAGCTAAAGGGTGCGTGGCCTCAGGAAACTGACGCCCACAGATGCACACTCCTTCCCTTCGCACAACTGGAAAGAGGCGTGCACACGCACCCACGCACGCACCCACCCACCCACATACACACAGCTCCTCCTCTCTCCGCTTTGGGCCTCTTAAGCCAAAAAGCTTCTCACCTGTCCTCACCATCCGGCACCTCAAACGGGCCCTCCTCCTCGGACGCTGGCTCACTGATCACCTCCAGGTCCCCCACGCTGGCACTGCGCTTCGGATCCCGCTCACCTGCTCACAGGGATCATGGAAATCTAAAGGGACTGAAGCAACCTCTCCCGCTCCCTGTCCCGTCCCAGCGTCGGATTCCCGGCTCCCTGAAATCGGGGCATCATGGGCATGACGTCCCCATGGGACAAAGCTGGGTCCTACCCCAGCCTCTCTGCAAGCTGCAGCCACTAGATGGCGACAGCGCCACACTAGAGCAGGCGGGCACCTCTCCTCCATCGGGCACTGAGATCCCAGCTAGGGCACCGGTCCCAGCGGCCAGACCCTGGCCCAGCTCTTACCTTTGGGTTTCTTCTTCCTGCGGATGGAGGCCCGGACGAGATCAGAACCAAAGTGATTGTGCCGGTGCCGCTTGGAGCGGACATCACAGAACCAGTCCCCGGTCAGGATCTTCAGCTGGTTGGGATCAGAAACGGACTCGCGCAGTTTGCTGGGGGCGAGAAGAGGGGGGATGTTTGAGCCGCTTCCTGGAAACATACTCGTCCCATGAACCCCTCTGCAAACACGTTAGCTGCCCACGGCCAGCCCCAGGCTCTCCCGCAAGGTCCAACCCGGCCAGCCAACACGCCCCGCAGGGGAATGGAGCAAACTGCCACAGGGGGATCAGGAACGGAGTCTGACCAGCTTTAAGAAACACGGCAAAGGAAAACCTTTCTGCTTCGCAAAAGCCTTTCCATGGTAAGAATGACGCCCAGCACCGGCACCCGCTTCTAAACCCTGTACCCCAAAGCTTATCCCCTGCACCCCACTGCTGGCACCCCCTGTGCCCCAAACCCCAATGCTGATCCCCTGTACCCCAACACTGATCCCCCCTCTGCCCTAAACCCTGACACTGACACCCCTGCAGCCCAAAGCTGATCCCCCTGCACCCCACTGCTGGCACCCCTGTACCCCAAACCCCAATGCTGATCCCCCTGCACCCCAACACTGATCCCC